>NW_022147009.1:31283-63303 GCF_002938485.1 Sitophilus oryzae
TTAGGACTTGTTGTGGACAACTTTTTAAAATGGGATTTGCACATCGATGCTTTAGCTAAAAAAATTAAGTTCTGCCTGTTTCGCGCTTAGATCAGTTGCTAATATGCTTAATTTGTCAACATCTAGGACAGTCTATTATGCCCTTTTTTAGTCGCATCTCCGATACGCACTTCCATACTGGGGTGCGTGTTTTGCGACTCAATTTGAGCGTATCTTCAAATTACAAAAGAGAGCTGTGCGATGTTCACTGAGGCTAACCAGTCGTGCTCACTGCCGGTACTTGTTTAAAAGATATAAAAATATTAACTCTTCCTCCCCTATTCATACTCGAATCCGTCTGCCTAGTTCCCAAGCACGTATCGAGTATTTCTCTATGGCCAGTTCATGGCTATCAAATTAGGAACGCAGAGCAATACATGTATCTGCCAACCCCTCACTCTTGAGTTTAGTAAAGAGTTCTATTGTTACAATTGCAAAAAAAATGCACAATCATCTGCCATCTGAAATTAATTCCATTTCATCCTTTCCTGCAATTCGCAGAGCCTTGGAGATCATACTTACTGGTGAAAGCCTTTTACGCGGTACACGATTTTTTTCATTAATATCTAGGGTTCTAAATTTAACACACATTCACTAAATTTAGAAAATGATTTTTTGTTTTCTATCCATTTTAAATTAGTATTAAATTATATACAGTTGTTTATTTAACATGTATGTTTATATTTTATTTCATATTTTAATTTAAATAAATTTGACAATGTACAATTTCTATTTTTAATTGTATAAAGTATTGTTTTTTTAGATTTTTGTCATGTTTGCTTTAGTTTTATTGAACCATTTCTTAACAGTCTTAAAATATTGTTACAAATATTTCTTTTTTATTTATTTCTTTGTTTTTAAGCTTTGTCAACAAAATTGTAAAATTTTTTTATGACAATAAAGCAATTTCTTTCTTTCTTTCAATATGCTGTTTACGCGGCATCGTTCGGCTTATAACCGAATCGCGATCATGGACGTTGTTTAGAAATATGCCGCACCCAGAGTAGGGATACTTTATTTTCTTTGCTTAATGTGTTTAGCTTATCTAGGAATTCTTTGACCAACAACTTCGACTTAACCGGATACTGACGTTGGGATCCGCTCCTCTAATACTCTGTATGACTTATCACATAAAGGCCGGGTCCACATTATGTAGCATCTCTCTATTGTATCAGGATCATGTATCACGTATCAAGAGCTTGTATAGTAAGTATGGACGTTTATTTGGGCTGTGTCTACTGAATATGCATATCGTGCCAAAGTAAGCGTCCATACTTATAAAATTCATACGTATCACCGTACAAGCGTGCGTATCATTGTATATGTACGGTACAACAAATCACCTTGTATCGTCGTATCATTTTCATTTCAATCTCATTTATATTATCAGGACGGAACCCTCGATGTCCCTTTGATGATCGGAGAAAAACCGCCTCAAGACGGGTCACAGCGTATCAAGTCAATTGTATCGTTATACTGTATCAAAACACGTCCAAATGACAGAACGTGATACGTGTATCCGATACGCAGTGTTAAGATACGCGCCAAAATTTGGATTGGCATGTATCAGATACGGTATCACAAAGGTGTACCATATGAACGCGTTAATTCGGCGTCCAAACTAGCGATCATGATACATGTTGGTGCAACGCGATGGAGATATGATACACCAAGTAACTACATACATATGTGGACCCGGCCTTAAGAGGTTATTGCTTTGTGTCCGATTGATTCTTATCTAAGATAAGTTGTACGCATTTTTCGATAGCATATAGTCCGGGCCTTAAAGATGTTTGTTAGCATGCCATTGGTTTTGGAAGTTGTATATAATTCTTTTTTTGTTGCTCACTACTTCGCGAACATACTTTTTGATAATTTTCTTAAAATATAAAAAAAAAAAAATTGTTTTTTAATTTTAAACATTTTAACACCAATATATTTTAGGTAACCAGATTCGATTGGTTACAATGGCAACGCATGTATTTATGTCACAATTTTCTTTAAACGTGTTTACATTAAGCAAAGACGCACATAATTTTATTATGTACGTCTCACTTACAGGGTGAGTATTAAATAATTTGCATAATATTTTTAGGCAAAACTGGTTGGTATATTATTACCCAAAAAGATTGCCTATGAGTTTTTTTTTTTTGGTTGAAAAAATATTGAAAATTTGGAAATTATTGAAAAAAAATGGCTGTAAATTATTTTAATTTTTAGAGTTTAAAAAACATAATATTTTTGATAATATGTATAGGTAGTATATTAATTAACAAGAAAGAAAAACATAGAAAAGATCAGAAATAAAGAAAAAATAATTTTTTTTTAAATTCAAAGTAAAAATAACTATATTATTTTGGATTTATTTCCGAAAAACGGTAAAGAGGAAAATATATTTCTCTTCTACCACCTCTAAAAAATTTTGTACTTATTTCAAGGACTCACCCTATAAAATTAAGGCGCTCTTTATACGGGGTGAGTCTTCAGACCCTAGAAATACGATTATAAGTTTTTGTTTCGAAAAAAAAATGAAATAAATTGAGAATTTATTTTTATTAACATAATTTCTTGATAATATTGGGAACATAGGTAGTTAGATTAAAATTACAAGAAACGAAAACTCAGAAAAGATTCAGTGACTTCTCAAATTTAAGCAAAAAATATTTTCTTTTCTTGGGAAAATTTTCAAAGTTAAAATAAACTCGGTTATATTGGACTTATTTGAAAAACGGTAAAGAGAAATATGTTCTGTATTGAGATCTACCAGCCATAAAAATGTTTGCACTTATTTAACACTCACCCTGTATTGTTCTCCTATCACCACCTCATTTCTTCTTAAATGCGAACAAACTGGACTTGGAAACCGAACATTTTTCAATTTTATTTTCTATTTCGACACAATTTTTCTATTTAGTAGTTTCTAACTTCATTGTTTCATCTGTATGTATGTGTACGACTTAACGACACTAAATGCACACAGAGGGGTGAAAAAAAAAACGTAAATTTAAAGAAAAGTTTTTTTATATATCAAACAACAATAACATTCTTCCATTTGACGATTTGTTTTTTTACATATTGAGTAGAGAGGACACGCGGTATAGTAAATGAAATTACCTTGAATGTCATCGGATCTTCTTTTTATCGGAACAGCTGTTCCCGGTTTTCTCATCAACACTAATTAAAAAGAATCGCAACGATACAGTCAAATTAGGCCAGATGTTTTGCATAGAGCACGACCTTACGTATTCATTAATTTGTAGACCGTTTTTCGCGTGACGTAATGAGAGTAATTAAGCTGTGCTTCCACAGTAGCTGTGTTTTCAATTTTAAATACTATTGTTGGGGTCAGGATTTTTTTGGAAAAAATTAACAGGAATTTGAAGTTTTATATTTTTTCGTCCTGTTTCTTTGGCTTACTAGACAATAACTCAAAAGAAGCTTTATTTGCAGCTTCTTCGATTTCCCACAGAGGAAATTAATTATTTCGATCACTTTTCAACTGACACAACTTTATTACTAATTTTTTACAAACTTTGTATCGACGTAGCCAATAAATTTAAACAGTTGATCCCAGTAAAAGAAAGTCTGGAAATTTGAGGTTTGTTATTAGTTATGCTTAATTTAATAGAAACTGGATTTATCAAAATTTTCTAATAATAAAATATCAGAAATTTTTTCAAGATTTATTTGAAGTTCTAGAGTATTGCTTCATCATGGAATAGTCAACAATGATGTATAATTTAAGATAAACGAAGAATCGTGTACAGTACACTGAAAAATATTGGTTAATTTTGTCACGCTTGGTTAGTACCAATCGAGCGCCTATATAAACGCTCAATTTGGCTTAATAAATTATATGCAAGAGACAAGAACGGTAAACTAATAGTTAACCTAATAGGACTGCTCACTCAGCCACAAGTGTCTGCCAGGTGCATGTGAAAACTCCTCGATTTGTGACGTCATTGTAGTCCTTGTCATGGTTATTAGTCCTTATCCGGCAACCAATAATACACACACGTGCATTATTGGTTGCCGGATGCAAAACGTTCATTATTTAGTTTATTTATTTAAACACCTTACATGTATGCAGAATAGAAAATTAACTGTATAAATCGTATTAAATACTCGGATAATACATTTTTAAGAACAGCAGTTCCCAGCATCACCTTTTGCAGGCATTCTTTTTAGAGTACTTCCATATTTTGCTTTAAAATAATTAATAAACAATATCGTAGGCACTTAGTAAGCACTTTTTCACAATCTACAACACAAAAGGAACGTATTTTTACACTCTATAGCTCTAAAAACTTTAAAAACACCTTTTTCACACTTAAAATTGACAAAATAATTAACTCAAAATTTCGTTAAGTTATTTTTATAAGTTTACCATAGGCAACTAATAATACACACTATTATGACAAGGACTACAATGACGTCACAACTGTCAGCTGAAGCGAAGGAAGAGGCGAACGTACGTCTTATGAGGATGAGCAATTCTTGCAATGTGCAAGAGAGACATTGCCGTAATCAATAGTAAATTTTGCTGAATATAGATGAAGATATACTGAGTCCGGTTTTAAAATTTATTTCATAAAAAACAATCAAGTGTGCATTTTATAAAAAAATGTGATTTCGTTATCACTACAGTATAAACGTCCTATTAATAATAACAAATAATAATTCAAACCATTAAAAAAGTCGCACATGCACCATAACAAATCAATGCCAATTTTTTTCATGAATTAAATTGCAGCATTTTAAACAGTATCTAAAAATAAATCGCAGAGTACCAGAACGTACTCATCGATCATTTATTTAAATTAATGACAGAAAAAAGCATTAAATCCACTCATGGAGAATTGTTTTTATCATCACTTAAGTGTATTATTCAATTTAGCGCGATTCAATGAACGCATAACTTTTTCATTAAGTAGTTTAAGAAGACCATCTGGAACTTTTTTGCTTTTCTTTAAATTGAGAAGCATTATACAGCATGTCGAGAATATGGTAGACGTAATAATAATAAATACATTATGTCCTATACAGTAAGGACAAAGGTTTGTTCGAGTTTCTCTTTATTTATTTTGAACTGATACGGGTTACAAAGAAAAAAAATATGTCTTACCTCATATTATTGTTCATTCTTCATAAGACAGAAAAACCATTGCAGATGTAAAAATACAAATGAGGGTGGTATACCTTCAATCGCATCTGCAACAAAAAAAAATGTTAGGCAAGTGAAATATAAGCATTTTTTTTCGGCATCTTTAAACTTTTGTTTGCAATCAGTCAAATTGACGAAAAAAGATACCACTAAAAATTTGAGCCTTTAATATTAATAATAAGACTGCCCACATCACGTTTTTCTATGATCCATAAGAATACCATGGAAAAATTTTGTTCTGCATGAATTTTATTGCTAGCCTATCGTGTGTCATAAAAAAGACCCTTTAACTTATTTTTATAGAGAATTGAACGTTCTACAAAAAAGGTCTCTTATAATTTTTCGAGAAACCTAATAATTTAGAGTTATTTAAGACCAAAAGTTCAATTCATCGCAAATTTTAAGGTTATTGATGTATTACAGCAAATTTGATGGTTTTGTTGGAACAAATCACCCAAAAATTCATGTTTATCTTAAATTTAGTTTCTTAGACAATAATTGTTAATAATTTTTTCGGTAGTCGTCCAAAGAAAAATGAATAGTTTGAAGATTTATTATAATTTTTTTATAAACAAAATCAAGTTAAATTGTTTTTCTGTTCATCTAATAGTCTGTAAATGTTTTAGAAATCTAGTAACTATATGAGTGACCACTTGTGGTACTTAAATGAGGAATTAGCTGTTATCTCTTTATTTGATTCCAATGTTTTCGTAGATATAAAAAAGAACAAATCACCCAAAAACTTAATTCCCGACCTGCTTCTACAACAATATATAAATCAGCGGTATCAAGTACTCGATAATGAGCACGAATTATTTTTACAAAAAGATTTAAGTGATTTTGTATAAAAAAAATCATTGAATTTGTTTAAAAAAATTTATTTACCAAGCGATTTTTTAGAAAATAACATTTCAACTTGGTCTAATGATGATAGTTACATAGAATGTGCTGAATTTTTTAAAACATTAAAAGTAACGAATGACGTGGCTGAAAAAGGAGTTGCGTTAATCGAAGAATATAACAATTACCTCACAAAGGTGAAAAGCAACTACAGTATTTGTTAAAAATAGTCGAGAACATCGGCAACGTTATCCAGACTGTTTAAAAAAAATCTTCAATAATAATCTTGATTTAGATTAAATTTTACTAAGTAATTTTAAAACTACTTATAGAAAAAGTAATTTTTTTTTTATTTAAAGAAAACTAATCGTCAGTTAATGTATTCCTTGTGTAAGTATTTCAAATGACTGAAGAAAATTTGTTAATCTATAGAATAAACAAAAACAAGATAAACTATGGTTTAGAAGCCATTTGGTGCTAAAAATGATCTCAAAGAGTTTCATGGTCTCACTATTGCAGAAAAATATTAATAATTATTGTCTAAGAAACTAAATTTAAGATAAGCATGAATTTTTTGGATAATTTGTCCCAATAAAACCATCAAATTTGCTGTAATGCATCAAAAACCGTAAAATTTGGATGAATTGAACTTTGGCCTCTAATACTATGGGTTCAGGAGGACATCTCTCGAGATGGTTTAAGTCGTATCTGAGCAACAGAAGTCAACTTGTGAGGGTGGATACCACGTTGTCTTCTAAGCAAGCCAATAGAGTGTGTGGAGTACCGAAGGCTCAGTAGTCAGATGAATTGGAACTTTCAGATGGTTAATTAACGAACATTGCTTAACTATCAGAAGTTTCAGTCGAATAAAATCATTCATTCATTTGTATACGAAAACATATGTGACAACCTCGCAACAAAGTGATGTCATGGTTATCGTCATAGGATTACTATCAAATGACTTTTAACTTAACTAAAGCTTTGTCGTATAAAAAGTCAGCTTTTGGTACTTAACAACACCACCATTGACGTCGTAAAAATCGGTAAAATTCTTAGGGCTTGTTGTAGAAATTCTCTGGAAATGGTGTTCTTCCCAAATTTTATAAAAAAATTAGTTCTTCAAATTTTATAACTTCGCCATTATAAATACTGGCAGTACTATTTTTTGCGTTTATTAAAATAGTTAAAATACTAAAATAGTAGTTATTTTTTAATTTTATTTATTGACGATTGTGTGCATGTGCAGGTGGTCAAAATTTTTCCGAAAATTTGTGTGGTTTAAGTTTTAAATTAATATAAGTTTTAGTAATATACAGCACCTAATATAAATAATTTTGATTTCTAATTGTTTATTTATATTTTCCTTCCATTACACTGCATGCTTAGAAAATTAATAAATGTTTATATTTCATGATTTTAAAATTTTAAAAGTTAATATAACAAATTAGTTCTGTTATTATTATTATTTAATAAACCAACGTTGCCACACACAAAAAATTTAGAGACTATATTATTTTTAAATAGGATCTAATATAAATAATTTTGACATCTAATTTGTTGTTTATATTTTGCTACTACTTAAAAAAAATATTTCTATTAAAATGATTTAAATTTTGTTGTTAATAGGGTATAACAAATTATTACTGTTATTATTATTTATTAAAACCAGTCTTTGCTTAAAAACTTGGTAAAGATATTTTCCTACATCCAAAATAGCAGTATTACCGGATGTAACAACAGAATATTAATAAAAATGCAGAATGAGACATACTAACCTTAACAAAGTTTACAGAATATTCTGTAAACTTTTACTATATAACTAAAACCAAACAATAATGACTAACTTGCTAATATCAACTAATACTGCAAAATATGGCAACAGCGCCCTTCATGTAATGTGTATTTTCTGTGTAAAATACTAGCACCTCAATAAAAAATAATGTGTCCCTTATTTATATCTGACTCCACAAAGAATGAGATGTCGGCTGCTTTCCTTAGCATTGCCACCGACGCTGTCGGGTTTCTAAACCACCACGTCGCCGGGCGACAACTAAAATTCCAGTTAATAACAGCCCATAATCGATCCTGACAGATAAATGAATTTCATAAATGAATGAATTTTATAAATGGTGGTTTTGCTGCGAATTGCTAGAGATACAATATTTCCAGGGTGAATGACGGATCTATTCGATGAGCACTGGTGAGACCGGTTTTCAAGCGAATGTTTTCTTACTAACTATGAATTATTCAGATGAATTACCTTTATCGAATGTTTCGATAGTATTCATTCGATAGTTCCTACTAGTGTGGAAGTACCACAAAGGCTCAGTAGTAGGGCCCTATTTTGTTCTTCTTTTTATTAACGACGACACTAACATAAACATCGGTGGTAAATATGTCTTTTGCAGGACGACACACTAAAGCTTCACTTGGAGCAACAGGGATGTCGCGCACGTCATGGGATTATATCAAATGACTTAATCACCACATTAAATCTTGAATTGCGATTCAGACATGAATCAACATTTGTAAAGGCAAAACTTTGTCGTATAAAAACTCCTTTTGTATAACAACATCGGTGACGTCGTAAAATCGAGGTAAAATTCTTAGGGCTTGTTGTAAGACAATTCTCTGAAATGGGACTTGCATATCGACCTTTGTCGAAAAAATTAAGCTCTGCCTGTTTTGCATTAAGATCTCTGATGTTGTTTCTAAAGAACAGCAGTAGTGGCTAGAACTGTTTATGCATTTTTTGAGTCTCGCACCTCAGGTATGCTGCCATTCTGGGTACGAGTTGTGAGACTCAATTTGACCCGCATTTCAAAGCTTCAGAGGAGGCTACATTTCGATATTCACTGGGTCTAAACAACAAAACTCATTACCAGGGACTTTTTAAAATAAAATATTAACTCTTCCCTTCCCCTTATTTATATTTGAATCCACGTTTGCCTAATACGTAAGCATGTATCAACTTCTCAAGAAGAGCCATCTCCACACTTATCCCACTCCAGGAATGCGGAACCGAGATGCTATCTACCACCACGCTCAGAGTTAGTTAAATGTTCCAATATTATACAACTCGAAAAAATGAAAAAATCACCTACCGTTTGAAATCAAATCCATAACATCATTTTCTTCATTTCATAGAAACATTGAAATCTTATTTACTAGACCATAGGGCTTTCTACGCGTAAATGACTTATATTTTGATAATCTAATTTGATCTTGGAAACACTGGGCTAATGTTTGCTATTACTATATTTACCAATGACATCGAAATAAATTTATCTAGAGGTCATTGATATTTACTATAAACTAACTAAATAATTTTATTTTTTTATTCTTTGACATTGTAAACATTTATAAATGTTTATTTTAAACAATAAGACTGACAATGTTATTTGTATAATGTCTTGTAAAATAAGTAAAAAGATCTTTTTTATGATACACGACAGGCTAGCAATAAAATTCATAAGGTGTAGAACAAAATTTTGTGGGCATATTAAGGGCTTAAATTTTAAGTGATATCTTTTTACGTCAACCTGTAACTTTTGAGCCTGTTTGCTAGAAAAACATTTTTTTTTTAATTACCCTAGTATTGATATATAAATTTCATTAATATATTAATAATGTAGGACCAGTATTATCAGTAAGAGCAAATAGTACAAAACATAAAAATAAATTACAGTTAAATATGAACCATTCTATAATAATTACTGGAGGTTTTAAATTTTCATTAACGCTTTTAAAATAATTTCATTTTTTTTAATAATCATCTTAGGAACTCACTTGTGGAAAATATAATAATTTTCGACTACGAAAAAGAAGTTAAAAATATCCGAATGCCAACATTTAGTTTTCCCAATTGAAAGTGTCAGCGATTCCTGTTCAATTAAAACGTTTGAGACGAACTTCGATTTTCTACCACTTTTCGGGTCTTTTGTGGGAATAACACTGGAAAGTTTGCTGGAAACTTTTAATTAATCCGCTCTCTCTAAGTTTATCGGGGAAATTTATTTTTCGGTTAATAATTTGTTAATTAATAGCAGACTCTTTTGTTGGTTTTAAAATTTAGATTTAAAGAGAGATTACAAAAGGAATTAAACAGTTATTTTAAGATTTTTTAACTAATATTAAAATTTCTATTTGATACTAAGAGAATTTTCAAGTTTGTCTTAACTTTATTTAACTTACAAAAGCTTTCGGTCAGATATACAGGGTGGTCCGAACTGTATTCCGGAAACTTCGGCGACATATTCTGCAGATAAAAATAAGTAAAAAAGTTCGTATAAATGTATGTCCTAAAATGCTTCGTTTCGGAGATACAGGGTGTATAATTTTCATTTTTATTTCGATTTTTTCCAAATAATTTCTGAATTAACGTCAATATTTGGATGAAAATTCGTGTTTGGGAGTTTTTGGACATGAGACATTTCATTTTGATGTCAATATGACTCCTACTTATAGAGGGCACCACATACATATTTTTTAACTAGTTTGAAGAGTAATAAACTTTTCGTCCGTACCTGTATAAAATTACTGAGTAAAAATATATACATTTACGACTTTTTCTACGTAAAACAGGTCTATTGGTAAAAATCGCTACGAGTAATGGTTCTCGAGAGATTTGGAATCAAAATTATCAATACGTGTTATCATTGACATAAATTAAACATGTTGGCTAATTAGTTATTAAACTGAAATCATAAATTTGAAATGTTTTTGTTCCAAAAGTTCAATAGAAACTGTTTTACCATCATTTTTTCGCAAAAAAATTGATGGTTAATTTAAAAAATAAAAATTTCCCAAATTTATTATTTCAGTCAAATAACTATCTATTCAACGTTTTTATTTTTTGTCAATAATGACATGTATTGACTATTTCCATTCTAAATATCTTAAGAACGGTTGCTCGTAGCAATTTTTAGCAAGATATATTTATTACGTAAAAAGTCACGGAGATATATATTTTTTCACTCAGTAGTTTTATACAGGTACGGACGAAAAGTTATTACTCTTCAAAGCAGTTGAAACACATGTAGATTGCGTGTAGTGGCGGACACAGAGGTAACTAATACTCTACTACTAAAATCTGTAAATTGGGTTAAAAATATTAGGCTTTTGGGTTAAAAATGGAGCTCTAAAAGGCATATTTTGCATTATTTTTTATTTGCCCCCCCCCTAAAATAAATTTCTGTATCCGCCCCTGCGTTCCCTACAAATAGGAGTCATATTGACATCAAAATCAAATTTCTCATGTCAAAAAACTCCCAGACACCAATTTTCATCCAAAAATTGACGTTACTTTATTAACTATTTGGAAAAAATCGAAATAAAAATGAAATTTCTACACCCTGTATCTCCGAAACGAAGCATTTTAGGCCATACATTTCTACGAACTTTTTTACTTATTTTTATCTGTAGAATATGCTTCCGGAGTTTCCGGAATACAGTTCGGACCACCCTGTATTATTGACAGTTTTCAAGTGTATAATAATCTAAATCTTAAAACTACTGAGCTTATACAGGGTGAGTAAATAAGTGCAAATATTTTCAGTGCTGGTATATCTCGATAAAAGAAATATATTTTCTCTTTATCGTTTTTCAAATAGATCCAAAACAACCGCGTTAGATTCCCATAAAAAAACTGCTTTTTTGCTTAAGTGTTGAGAACCACTGGATCTTTTCTGGGTTTTCTTTCTTGTAAATCTAATCTAATGTACCTACGTTGCCAAATAATGAAAATATTATGTTTTTTAACTAAAAAATA
The DNA here is from genome assembly GCF_002938485.1 of Sitophilus oryzae. Taxonomy (NCBI): domain Eukaryota; kingdom Metazoa; phylum Arthropoda; class Insecta; order Coleoptera; family Curculionidae; genus Sitophilus; species Sitophilus oryzae. The sequence continues at coordinate 43,097 of NW_022147009.1, forward strand.
AATCATTTCCTAAAAATTTTGCAAAAAATTCCTAATTTTTATTTTTTTTTGTGAAAAAGAACTCATAATCATGTTTTTGGGATCGAAATATATTACCGCTAAAAATATTTGCACCTATTTAAGACTCACCCTGTATACTAGAGCAATCTACTCAACTTTCTACAAAAGAAACGCGCGAGGTTGTCCACTGATGATTCCAGCATTATTTGATGTAAAAACAATTTCTAAAATTTACGTTATTTTCAGTGTGGTGCCTTGTGGACAACATGAGCTCGCGACCACTTTATATTGTGTTGTTTTAACCAAACATGGTCCGCAATACCTGACTTGATTGTTTCACCTCTTTGTACATTATTTTTGTGTTCGTTAAGTCGTACATTTAGAGGACGTTTAGTCTCTCCAACCGCATTCACAAGATACCTGGTAGATGCACTATTTTTCTTGTTTTGATGATTTCGATCTTCTTTTGTTAAGACAATTCTAAGAGTCATGCCAGATTTGAAATCGATGATTTGAATCCAATCCATCCATCCAATGCATTGAGAAGTTATACTGGAACCAAACAGCACAAATAAAATTGTCCGATACCATGTCCAATCCCATACAAGTTAGAAGGGGGGTGCGACAGGGTTGCGTGCTGTCTTCACTCCTATTTAATTTATACTCAGAAGCTATTTTTCAAGAGGCTCTGGAGGACGTGGAAATGGGAGTCAAAGTTAATGGAGTGTGGTTTAATAATATCCGCTATGCTGACGATACGGTCTTAATTGCAGACAATATACACGACCTACCACAACTGGTCAACAAGGTAGGGGAACAGAGCAAAGCAATGGGTTTAAACATCAACATCAAGAAAACCAAATTTATGATAATATCCAGAAACCCAGATGTGTTTATAAACTCCATCTTAATATTTAACTCAAGACCCATAGAAAGAGTAGATAATTTTAAGTACTTGGGCATCTGGCTCTCCGAAGATTGGACATCAGACAAAGAAATTAAATGTCGCATCGAATAAGCTCGGCAGGCGTTCATGAGGTTTCGAAAAGTACTTGTCTATTCTGATTTTGACCTTAGCCTTAGATTAAGATTCGTAAAGTGTTATGTGTGGTCGGTGCTCCTCTATGGTATGGAAGGTTGGACATTGAAAGCAGCTACCATCAACAAATTAGAGGCTTTCGAGATGTGGATGTATCGCAGAATCCTGAAGATACCTTGGATGGCTAGATTGACAAATGAAGAAGTTCTCAGACGTATTGACAAAGAGCGTGAATTATTTGAATTGATTAAAAAGAAAAAACCGCATACCTGGGGCATATAATGCGAAACCCCAAATATCAATTCTTGCATTGTTGATCGAAGGCAAGATCGAAGGCCGGAGGAGTATCGGAAGGAAGAAAATGTCTCGGCTGAGGAATATTAGACAGTGGACAGGGCTACACAATGTTCAGTCGTTAATACATACTGCCCGGAACAGAGAAGCAATGGAAAATGTTATCGCAAACATCCATTAATGGAGCTGCACTAGAAGAAGAAGAATTAAATGATGCTTGGTTATTGCATGTAGTGTTTGCTCGATGACATAAAGCCTTACCAATTCTTTTCTTAGTTCTTTCAGAATGATTTGACTGAAAACTTTTTAATATTATCCCCATATATTTCTATATACAGAACTGTCAATAGATCCCCCATTTTTACTGACCAGGACATCTAGCAATGGTAGAAACACATTTCACTTTTTATCAATCTTAAATTTGACGAGTCATTTTGTGAATTGAGCTGACTGAGAAAGGAAATCAACTCTATATAGGTTCCAGTCCAGATTGTGAAAGTATCGCCAAGTATAGTCAGCGTATATTGGAGAGAGCGAGGAACCCATCAGTAAATTATTATTTTGATTTGCACAAAACCGATCTTATCTTTAACTTGGAAGTAAGAGGTTATGCAGGCATCACCTCAAGGGTTCCATCACTCCCTTAAGCAACAGGTTCTTCTTCTTCTTCTTCCTGCGCCTTGTGCTTAGCCACACGTTGGCGATTGTTTGTACTCTTAATACAATGTGTAGAATGCCGTTTTCGGCTCTTCGAAATATGGTGGCTGCGTCGCTGATGTTACACCAATCCCGTATGTTTCTTAGCCAGGAATGTTGTTTTCTTCCTGGGCCTCGCCGTCCCTCTATTTTTCCTTGTAAAATCAGCTTAGGAATGTAATATTTGTCTCCTCTAAGGATATGGCCAAGGTATGAAACTTTTCTTTCTTTAACTATATTAAGCATTTCTCGTTCATAACCTGCAATTCTTAAAACTTCTTCGTTGGTGGCATGTGCGGTCCATGGTACACGTAAGAGTCTCCGGAGTGTCCACATCTGGAAAGCCTCGATGCGGTTCAGGGTTCTAGCCTTGAGAGACCACGTTTCTGTATCGTATAGTAAGATGGGCCATATCTAGCATTTTACTACCCGTAGTCTAGCGGGAGACTGCGTGCTAATAGGAAGTTTTTAAATTTAAAAAATGTTGATTTTGCATAATTCGTTCTAAGTTTAACTTCCTCATCGCAATCCCATCGTTCATTGATCATAGCACCTAGATATTTAAATTGTGGTACTCGCGGTGATAATATTTCCATCCACCGTCAATGCGGTGTTGATTATAGGCTGGCGACCTATTACCATAAGTTTGGTCTTGGTAGCGTTGATTTTAAGACCGAAACGATTTCTCATGTCCTCTATCTTATTTATTATTTGCTGGAGATCCTCCAAAGTTGGTGCTAGGATTGCCGTATCATCTCCATATCTTATATTGTTAATTGGAACTCCGTTAATCTTAATTCCTCCACTTTCTCCTTCCAGGGCCATTTGAAATATTTTTTCGACGTATATATTAAAAAGTATTGGTGAGAGTATGCAGCCCTGGCGGACTCCTTTACACACATTGAAGGTGTCTGTGGATAAATTTTTGTTAACTCTTATCTCCGCGGTTTGGTTCCAATATAGTTCCTGTATGATTCTAATGTCTTTGGCGTCTATTCCTATCTCGAGCAGTCTGTTTAGGAGAATATAGTGTTTAACGTTGTCGAAAGCCTTCTATGATAATCTATGAAGCACACAAAGACATCTTGGCGTTGATCATAACATTTCTGGATCAGTAGCTTGAACCCAGCCCCTTGATGAAGTGGAACTGTGTCTCTCCGCTTTTTTCTTCACATTTCAAGTATATACGAGCATGCATGACTCGAAGAAAAAGTTTCAGAGCATTACTCATTAGACTTAGAAGTCTGTAGTCACTACAGTCTTTTGGAGATGCCTTTTTGGGAATTGTTATAAAAGTTGATTTTAGCCAGTCGTTTGGAATTTTACTCGTATCGTATATTCGATTGAACTGATATGTGAGATACTTTGAGTCAAATATTTTAAGAAATTCTGCATGCACGTTGTCATGACCGGGGCTTTTTCGATTTTTCATTGCTTTCATAGCAAGCTGAACTTCAGATTCAACAGGTTCAATCATATTAATTACTGTATAATCAGTCTAATGATCTAGACTCTTTGATGTCTTGTCTTGTCCTCTTTTAATATCAATAGATACTAAATTATTGTCTGCCACATTCAAAGTGGAATGTAGATTGTTTAGGAGGGGAGTTAATCACCGCGACCTTGCAGATCCATTGTGGGTCCCTTTTTCTTAAGCTATAACGAGTTATAACTCATAATACAGTCTCAGGGCTTTGACAAAAGGCAGTATCTGAAACGGTTTTACAAAGGTTGGTTCTCCATCTCCGATATCAGTCGTACCAAAGTTTATGGCTCGAATGGTTGTCGTCTCATTTTCCCCACAGAATCTGCATTCGCCGTTGTTTCTCAGCTTCAATCTGCTGAGTGTTCGTTAAGAAGACAGTGTCCTGCTAGAAACTTCGTGATAATCCGAAGATTGTTCTTACTGAAATCACATTCACAGTAATATTGAATTTTATTTGTTCCGCTTTGATATGCGTTCTTTTAGTTGATATGCGTTAAGTAGCACAAAGGGAGCATATCTTCTTAATAACATTTTTCAAACAGTTAACAAATAAGGTAATGGAGGGTGGTGGTCGATTTTTCAACCAGAGGCTGTTAAGGCAAATAGATAATATGTAATGATCTATTGTATATAATGTATAAACCGTATGTATCATCCAATGTAAGAAAACAAGATTAAGTTTATTTTGATTATCTCTGTTAGTTCTCTACTCAAAAATATGCCCATATCAAGTAACTCAAATTTTGTTTTTCGAGAAACTCGTATCCTATGAGAAATGATCGAAAATATACAGTATATGTTAACGACATGGGCGCCGGAAGAATGAAATTTAGGGGGGGGGGCAAGGTAAAAATGAATAAAAAATTGACATTTTTGGTAATTATTGGGAAAACTGGAAATCGTCCGATTTTCACCAAAATTGGTATACACCCTATTTTGAAGTCGTAGATTACGAATCTGAACGTTACGAATCTTTTTTCTTGGCGGTCTCTTACCGTTTTTCAGAAAACCGGAAAATAATTTCAATATCGAATTTTCCTTAATTTCTTATATTTTTAAAGGTTTTTCTAGCACATATTTTTTGTTAGGGTATCCATAATCAAATAATGGTTTTTGCTATTTTCTGTTTACTTTTTTAACCAATTCTATGCGTAATAGAGACGGAAATTGTTGCTAAAATAATGTCAAACAACTTGAAAAATGCTGTTAGATTATAGCTTTTTTCGTTTTCCTGTTATTACCCGATTCTGAACCGTCCAAAAACTCTGCAGCGCATGCGCAGAGTTCTTCATATTTCCTTCTGCGGCATTACACATCACAGTTCCAGGACGGTTTCAGAATCAGTAATAAGAGAAACCCGAAGTAAGTTTATGTCTTTCTGGCATTAAAGCAAACGTTTGCCAATGCTAACCTAAATTTTTAGCGCTGTTTTTTTTTCGCTCATTCTGGAATTACGAAAGGCGGTCGCCAGAAGAACGGCTCCTTCCCATAACTGCTACTTTACCAACGAGATATGACTATTTATACCCACGAAGTGGCACGAAAGAGTTTTATTTGCATTGGTTACAACTTCGATGCAGAGGGGTGTTAATCTTTTGTTGTCTATATTATTAGATTAACTAAAAAAAGATTAACCCCCTCCGCAAGGAAGTTAAAACCAATGCAAACAAAAATGCAATGCAAATTTAAATATAAAAAAAAAAAAGTATTATTTAATTATTGTCGATCTCATTAATAGGTAATTTATTATAATCCCGTAATCACCCGGGAAAAATAGAAGATTCTAACCTAAATCTAGAAATTTTCCAAATTTCTAGTTAGGTCTAGAAATATATTTGTCTCTCTTATTACATAGGAGAGAGAAAAAAGGATATATCAAATGTCAAAACTTCCATCTTGTCTCAATTTTCTTTGCAATTTTTGTTAAGAAAAAGTGTTTTTCAGTAAAAATGTTGAACATTTTTTCTATCCCCAATCAAGTGTGGCTTTTAGATAAACTATAATATAATGAAAATATTTAGTGAAATTTATTACTTATAGGGGCGAAATAAAGAAAAATTCAATGTTTGGAAATAATTTTCGTTTTTCTGAAAAACGGCAAGAGACGCCAAGAAAAAAATAGATTCGTAATCTACGACCTCAAAATAGTGTGTATATACCAATTTTGGTGAAAAACGGACGATTTTTCCAGTTTTTCCAATAATTTACCACATTTTTTATTAATTTTAAAAAAAAAAAAAAAAAAAAAAAAAAATAAATAATGCATTATTTTTTTACAGATGGATGTAAGAAGATAGCTTTTATTTTTATTGTTTCAGTGATCCAGGGGGGGGGCAAATGCCCCCTCTTGCCCCCCCTGTCCGGCGCCCATGGTTAACGATTTTAGAAAATATTATCACCCGAGCCGTAAATTTGGTGCACTAAATAAAAATAAATAAACGTCACAGATACATTTGTTTTTTTAATTTTAAATTTTTATCACACGAAATTTGCATAGAAATTGCTTAAACGACAATTATTACCTATATGACACACAGCGAACACAGTGTCACCAATGCTCACTGGTCGAATATTCAACCGCTGAAGTTAACTTTTCGCGCCAATTTGGCCAACTTATAGATATGGTTGATTAAATGGCCAAAGCGCTCATAGAAATAACAAACTGGGCGATAATACACTTCCACGCAACTGATTAGTTGGTTAAATTTAAGTGGTTGATTTAGCGACCATCAACTTATAAAGGGTTGAAATTATATTATTAAACATTATTAAGAGAAAACAAACCTATGATGGGAAATAATATATTTTTCGAATCAATAGCTTTTTTATTCAAATATATTTATGTCTTTTCGACAAAGAAAAGGTTGGTTCTTCTTGAAAAAGCTTCAAGCTGACGCACGATCCTTTTTTTATCAAAGGTTATATTACGGTAAATCTATAGGAATAAATAAATTTTATGGTCGATAGACATAAAAAATCGTCTATTAAGGGTTCAAAGGAAAGCCGTAGATAAAGGGGTTGTAAAGAATTTGACGTGCTGGCTATAAAATTTTCACTTAATGTTATTGGCCATTTGAATATCCCATTTTATTAATACTTGAACCCTGTCTATTAAATGGGTATTTTGTTTTATTTATAGCTGTAGGTTTATGGGAAATGATTTTACTAAAATTATTATAAAAATATAAAATATTTTCATTAATTAATATTTATCATATTTCTGCTCAGTGATCACCATCATCATTTTCAGCATATTTAACCATTTCCAATTAAGGTGTAGCCTCCCTTACACACTCTCTTTGTAGTTTGGGCCATTGCTGTCTGTTGTTGGCTATAACGGGCCCAAGTTTCCCTGCTAATTTCCTAATATTATGGTCCCATCTTGGATTTTTTCCATCGCAAGTTCGGTCGTCTTCTAGGGTCTCTTAATTACTCTGGTACCATGCTGCAATTTCTGTGGTCCATCTGATATCGTTCTCTTTGCCAGGTGCCCTTGCCCATTGCCATTTGAGGGATTTGACTCTGTGGATGACATCTACTATTACTCAATTCTACTTAGTTAGACTATCGTTATTCTTATTTATTAAGTTACTATAATAATAAGTTGTTCTGTTTTATATTCAAAAATAAAAAAAAAAAAAAAAAAAAAAAAGTATTAAAAATAACAAAAGACATTTGATTTATTAAGGTATTAATGTGTAAATATAATAGTACCCTACATTTATAATACCCTACATTTTTTATAATAGTACCCTACATATCTGATCACACAGCCCAAAAAATTGTGTTTAAAATAATACCAATAATTAAAAATAGTAAATATTAAAAATAAAAAAAAAAAAAAAAAAAAAATAAAAAAATTTGTTTTTGGAATCTTTTGAGCGAACAAAACTGGGCCAGTGTATATGAAGTTCAAGATAATTATAATTATATAAAAAAAAAAAAAACATTTTTTCATTAAAATAATTATTCTGAAATTTTTTAAAAAACATTTTCCTTTAAAGCTAGTATCAATAAAGAACAAAAAGAAATATTTTATATGATAATCCACTAAATTCTAGAACATTAAGAAAAAAATTGATATTTTACTACCACTCTCGAAACATTACCATTATTACAAAGAACTATATAAAAAATTATAAAAAAACAATATGACATTATTTATTAAAGCAATTGGTAGAGCTATGTCATATTCAGGGCAGAGTGAAAAATCAATTAATAAAAGTGAAGCTGTATTGTGGAGGCATATGTAAGGAAAAGTATTGGTAATAATAAAGATGCATCTCCAAATAATCTTAATCAAAATGGGCAACAAATGGTTGAAACATTTAATGAGCATTTATTCTCAATTGTTTCCCAATCTACTACCATAATTTACCAAGCGGCTATAGCATAAACACTGAAATTAATAATTAAATACAATGTTTTTTAAGACCAAATAAACGCACTCAAGAATTAATTGATATTAAATGCAAAAATAAAAAAATAAAAATAGTTAGTGGGTAATGATGAAATTCCTACAAGCTTGATCAAATTGTCAACTGGTGCTTGTCAAGATGTATTTGTGTTATTTAATAAAACAGCTCCTTTAAGTCAGGCATATTTCCACAAGAGCTAAAAACCGCACTAATAAAACCTATACATAAAAAAGGCGATCCCAAATTAATAGATAATTACAGGCCAATTAGTCTTTCTCCAGGTTTTCAAGGCTCTTTGAGTTAGCAATGTTAAGTAGAATGATGTTTTTTATTAAAGAATGTAACTTGATACGCCAAAACCAACACGGGTATTTAAAAGGGAAATCTACTCAAACAGCAATTTTTGAATTTGTTCGGAGAGTTTTGGAACACATGGAGGTGGGGGAATTGGCACTAGGGATGTTTTTGGATCTCTCTAAAGCCTACGACTGTCTTGACCGAGAATTGCTCTTAAGAAAATTGGAACGATACGGATTTGGAGGGAAGTCTCTCGAGTGGCTACAGTCATATCTTAATAACAGAAAACAACAAGTTTCTATTACCAATGAAGGTAAAATATATAAATCCCAGATACGCACAAATAACATCGGTATAGCTCAGGGTAGTATATTAGGTCCAGTTTTGTTTTTACTATTCCTAAATGACTTAAATCTGGCAGTAAATGGACAAAACCAAAACATAATTAATTATTTGCTGATGATACCAATCTGTCAATTGGAAAAAAACACCTACCCGAATTAATTGACGAGAGCAAAATTTTATTAGATAATGTATCTAGATGGTTCAATGAAAATAATTTAATTCTGAATTCCGATAAAACAAATGTCATCATTTTTCGAACAAAATTGTCACGAACAAATAGACCACTTATATATGATTCGACTTAAAAAATATATTAATATCTGACCACACGAAATTTTTAGGCAATAATAATTGATGAGCATTTAGATTGGAGTAATCATATAGAATATCTTTTGAAAAAGCTGGGTTCAGTGTGCTATGCAATTAGAGTAATAAGCAAATATATGGATGAGAAAACACTAAAAACACTGTATTATTCCAATTTTCAGTCCGTCATGAGCTATGGGATAATAATTTGGGGCAGCAACAGCAAAATACAACGACTGTTTTGTAACACAAAAAGGGTTAATACGCACTGTAAGAAGAAAAGATGGAATTTTCAACGAATCCGATCTTTAAGAGTGAAAAAATTATGACAGTATATGCATTATAATATTTATGAATGTTTAAGTATATTTTACATGATAGAGAATGTTTTGAGAGTAACATAATACATCAGTACAATACTAGAAAGAATTTACTAAACTATCCCGCTCATAAACTTGCGATTACGGAAAAAAGCCCTTTGTATATGTGTTTAAAGTTTTATAATGAACTGCCCTTAACACTTAGACTCTGTGGAAAGTTTAAGCGAAATTTTTTTTAAATTTTAAGTTAAAAAAAATTATCTTATTAAATATAGAGCCTTATAGCTTGCCAGAATTTTTTAATTTCAATAGTCTAATTAGGATTTAAGGAAATATTGGTTGTGAATTATATCCAATATTGTAAATTTTTAGGTTTATTTTTTTTTCCTATATATTTTCCCGGGTTTATGTAAGTAGACTTATCTAATTTTTGTTTAAAATATGCTGTAATATGCTTTGGAATATTTATTTTGATGTTGACTGATATTTCTCTTTATGTTTTTTTGTAACATAATTTGGAAATAAATAAATATTATTATTTATTATTATATTTACTGTGTTTACAGGGGTCTTTCACATTTACAGGGTGTTTTCAAAAAACATGTACCATCTCTCGTGGGGAGATTTCCTCACGTAAAAATACGATTTATTTTTCATATCACATATTCTGCTGTTGTTCGTGGCTAGAGGGTGTTAAGGTCTTAATTTTTTATTTCATTTTATATAATTTCTTCCGAGTACTTTTAGCGATACCAATGAAATTTTGAGGTAAAAAATTACTATAAAATGCGACATTTATAGGTATTTTAATTCTAAAAATTGTCGCCATATTCGCCAGGGACGTGCATATATTTGTTGTATATTCACTGGAATATTTATCTAAGAAAGATTGTATGCCACTGACTTTTGTTATCTTTTGTTAGAGAAATAGTGTTAGCAGTTTAATTGTCATCAACCGATTGAAAAAAAGGGGGGGGGAATTTTTTCGGGCCTCCTGATGAGATAAACGCAATTTTATTAATTTGCTTTTGATTAGCAATCTTAAAAAACATTTTAAATATCATTTAACTTGCGAAGTTTTAAATATGTACTCACTGATTCCTCATTTCAAAAAACATGGGTATCGAAGAAATGCATTTTTAAAAAACTGAAGTATTATTTTTTAAATATATCTTTCTTTTTTAGGTAAGTGTACAATCTAAGTTACGAATGAAGCATTAGAAATCTGAGTAAGTACTATCTTTTAATAAAATTAAGGTAGTTTTTTCTTGTCTTTAACACCTCAAAATGTAGTTTTCTATTTTATTATATTGGATTTATTAAAAGCAAATATTGAACATTATTGCTCTCTGCTTTTCTTCTTTTAATTTCGCTTAACTAAAGAGACAATTCGGTACATAGTAGGTACATTTTAATTTTAATTAATAAATCAGACAATTGTACAAATAATTATACAATTTATACTAAAAGATGTTTTGTACTAAAACGTTTTTTCTACGAATATTAACACCGTTTTACAGGAAAAAAGAACCAATTAGAACGTCTAAGGAAGGAATGGTATTCCTGGCATTCTTTTGTATTGCCACACTGTGAGTTTCAACTATTTGTCAGCCAGGTTGGCACGTGACTATATTTCAAATATTTCCACCCTTTATCCTGGCGAATTTTTTTGGCTTCTCTTTCTGTTCTATTTTTATTGCTTTCTTTTGTATTTTGCGTTTGACACCGCAAGGGAGACCCAGGAAAAATGGGATAACTGAAATGAAAATGATAAGGCTCTTCTAAGCTGCCTTGTTCTTAAAAGATAACCAAAATTTTAACAGAAACAAAGGCTTTATTCGTGTACATAAAATAGCATCAGATTTATCTTTGCTGGTGGCAGTGGCGTCGTGTGGTTCAATAATTTGCTATGTACCATTGTTAGTTGGATTCTCCCAATTGTTAGTTAAAAAAAATATAATATCTTTGATAATATGGCAACATATGTGGTAGTTTAAACTTTGTAGAAAAGAAAACCCAAAAATATCCTTCAATCTCAAAAATTTTTTTTTTTCGAAAAATCAATTTGTTTTTAAAAATTTCAAAGTAAAATATAACTCCGTTATTATTGGAACTTATTTAAAAGCGGTTAAAGAGAAAATATGTTTTTTTTTCTTAAATGTCACAAAAAACTATTTTTTAAAAAAAAAAAAAAAAAAAAATATAAAAAAGTAATTTGAAACGCCTAGGCATAAAAGTTAAAAAAAACAAAAAAAAAAAAAAACAAAAAAGTACGAAATATATTTTTAAACTAACACAAAAGTTGTTCAAATTCAACGAGGATAACCATAGTTTCTCGATATATATATGATTACATAGAAGGTATGAATTTTAAATTTTTTTTAATAATATTTGGAAGATCCGAAATCGTTTAAAAACTTATTTGTGGCGTTGAAAAAAAAGCAAGGTTTCTATTGGAAGTAAAAATGACTTTTTGTGCCTCGGCTGTATGTCAAAACGTACAGCCTCGCCGCAAAAAAGTGTCAATTTTTACTCCTAATAAAAACAATACCGGGTGTTGTCTCGCGAAAGTGACTCACCCCCATTAACTTTTTTATTTTTTGAGATAAAAAACGAGATTTGGTATGTTTTAGGTATAGTATATGACATAAATTTAGGATTAGTTGAACGAATTGAATCGTTTTGGTCACTTTCTGCCATTCACCGGGGAAATGACTACAATTTAATTTTTTGATTTAAATGACACCATTTTTTTACTTTTATTCGATAGAAATGACACTCTGAATAGACTAACATATATACAGGGTGACAAAAAAAAATAAAAAAAAATTTTGCTTTTTTTAAAAAAAAATCGTTATTTTAAATTTCAATCCAGAGTACCATGGCTGTGCTGAAACACTAATTTTTAATCAAGGAGCCTTTGAAAATAGTTGTGATCGTCTAATGTTTTTTCGTGTCTTGCCCTGACGGTTAAAAGATGCCCAAATTCGCATTTTTTAATCATATCTCTAATTTTTTTCAAAAAACGGAACGAGGGTGGTTCATTAGCATATTTTGTAAAGCATTTTTTTACGAATAATTTGGTACCACACCACTTGGTATTTCGAGTCAAGTTGTTCGCTTATGGAACCGCATGTTACAATTTTTCAAATAAAACCAATATGCGAAAATGTCAAAAGTTTGAACATATATGTCATTCTATTAGAAATGTCATTTTTAAAAATCAAAATATTGCATTAAATAATAAAAATAAAAAAAACAGGAAGTGACCGAAACAATTAATACGTCAATCAATCCTATTTTATGTCAAATACTAACACATTACCAAAATCTACGTTTTTTTATCTTGAAAAAAAAAATAAAAAAAAGATTATAGGACTGGTGTCACTTTTGAGACGCACCCGGTATAATATTCCTTTATCGAGATCTATCAATCCTGAAAATATTTGCACTTATTTCTGACTCACCCTGTAGTGTACAAAAAGAGTATCTACATGAAATATATTTTTTACCTAAATCAATTTATTTTGCACAAAACGTGAAAATTACTAACAAAATAAAGCTGAATTCGAGATATTTTTTTCTGTATTACATAGTCGATTCTGCGTTTCTTTTATTTGTCAACCAAGTCAGTACGTGACTATATTTTATATATATTTTTACCTTATATCTGTGCGTTTTTTTACTTTTTATTTCTTTTTCTGTCTTTCTTATTCTACCCTTGACACCGCAGGGGAGATCAACGTAAAGAATGAACTAAGTGAAATGGAAACGATAATGCCTGTTATCTGAGCGACATTTCTTTTCTAAAAAATACAAATTTTCCGGAACAAAAGCCATCTTTTTTGCTTAAGGGATGACAGTTTTTTTTCGAGTTTAATCGGCTGATAACATTCTTTTTTGAGGCGCTTTATTTTGAACTAGCGTGTACCCGCGACTTCGTTCACGTCGAATTAATCATTTGTAATGGTGATGATAAAGCAAACCAAGAATTTCCATTAACATACAAACCGGAAATGGCGATATTATTATATAACTTGGTATTATTATTTGAGGGGTAGTTTCATCTCGTTGGAATTTGACTTTCGAAAAATCCGTTTGCCAAAAATAAGCTTTTACGTCAAGCAGTTTAAGCAGAATCGTGGTTAATCAATTACCCAACTTTTTGGAACACCCTGTAAGATTTTCTAAAAAAAATCAAAATATGTAAAAAAAACAAAATAAATTATGCGTGTCCAAGCGTTTTCCCAACAGACTAACCGTTTTTTAAATAACAAATATTGTAATATTTGAGAGGCGTTTTCACCCTCTTGGAATTCAAGTTTCGAAAAATCTCTTCTTATCGAACCTCTACACCCTAAAGTCAATCCGTTTTCCAAAAATCAGCTTTTTACGTCAAGCGCTTTAAGCAGGATCGTGATTAATCAATGACCAGATTTTTCGAAACACCCTGTATACATTTTTAAAAAATCTTAAAATATGTAAAAAAATAAAATAAAATATACGTGTTTAAGCGTTTTTTCGGAAACTTGACCGTTTTTAAATAAAAAATATCGTATATTTGAAGGGTGGTTTCACCCCCTTGGAACTGGAATTTCGAAAAATCCCTTCTGATCGAACCTCTACACCCTAGAATCAACCTGTATGCCAAAACTGAGCTTCTTACGTTGAGTGGTTTGAGCAGGATCGTGATTAATCAGTGAGTCAGTCACTTAATGATTTTATATATCAGTATAGATTTCTAAACTAATATCTCTTTATTTTAATATCATTAATTTGACGTCTCTGTGGTACCATTTATATTAAATTCTCAAGCTAGAGAACATTACTGTGTGAAATTTTATATTTCTAAAAATAATATATAAAGCCGAGATAACAGAGTATCATCGTTCCTATTTCACGTAGTCGATTTAGTCCACAGGTCTTCCTTGCGGTGCACAGCGCGAAATGGGAGAAAACAAATCGGGAAAAAGAAGGAAAAATAAGGAAAATGGCGCGGCCAGAAGGTGAAAATATCTGAAATATAGTCACGCGCCAACCGGGCTGACAAATAGTTGAAACACGCGGCCGACAACAAAGGATTTTCTCCAATACGACTTTTCAGTTTAAAGCTTTTATTGTTTCGTGAGAATAGTACGGATTGGTTTCGTACAAGAAAAAATGTGTGTGCACCTATATGCGCATATTTGAAGTGAAACTTCCTATTTCCTTAGGTCTGTCTGTCCATTTGAGTACTCCATTTGGCTATCTCAATCCATGTGCCTAGTTGGGTTCCAATCGACCTATAATTGATGATTTGTCCCACCCTGATGAAGATGTAAACGAAACGTCGGGTCGTATCCAACGTTTCTTACGTCAAAACTAACTGTCACAGTGACACGTGTCGTACCATACGGGATCAAGTTGGCCTCGTTCCAATCAATCGACATACCATTTACCCCCATCGCGCGTAAAAGAAATTTCACTTCCAAAAGACACATATAAATTAACACTATTTTTGTTACAAAATATGTCATGTTAAAAAGAGTTACAGGGGATCTTATGTGATATTGATGATGCTTTAGGTTTGTCCAAAAAATCCTTTATGTACCCTACTCCCCATCGCGCGTAAAGAAATTTCACTTCAAAAGATACATATAAAATTGTACTATTTTTGTTACAAAAATATGTCATGTTAAAAGAGGTTACGGGGGATCTTATGTGATTATGATTACTTTAGTTTGTTCAAAAAAAACTTTATTTCGCCACTGCATTGTAAGAAAAATCTACAAAATAAAATAGTTATTTTTTGTAAACACTTCTGCGTTAAGCCTAAACGGACACTGCTTGTCATATAGTTATGTTCACAGTAATGAAAATTTGCCCACACAAAGAAAAAAATGCTTAACGTTTCGGAAAGTTTATCCCTTTCCGTCGTCGGAAGCACAAAAAAATTTAAAGAATAAAGAAAAACTATTTAAAACATTTAAAATTTAATTTTAACAGAACGTCAACGGTTTCTTGTAGACGTCTGTTTTAAAAAAAGTAAAGTGTTCTCCGAATAGTTAAGAGATTTAAATATTTTAAATAGTTTTTTCTTTATTCTTTAATATTTTTGGCTTCCGACGACGGGAAAAGAATGCTTTCGAAGCAGTATGTTAGGCACTGGCTACGACCAGTGTAAGCAACTGCGACAAGCGGTGTGCATAACGCAAGTAAAAACTATTTTATTTCGTGGAATTTTTGCAATCTGATGGTGTATAAGAGATTTTTTGGAAGATATCAGCCATAGGCTCTTGAGCATTTTTTACTTTAGGTTTGGTCACCGGATACGCATACTACAATGGTAGTAGATTTTTCTAACATCGTATTTTATTCAAAATTTTAAATTTCTAGAACTCGAAAAATTCACAGTCGAGTTCTCGTTCCTCGGAGTAAAATCAGAAACTCTATTCCCGAAACATCCTCTATTAATGGATTACTCTGTACAAATCTTATAATATGACCTTTGGATTGTCTTTCTCTTCAGGAGTAGTTGTTAAGAAATAAGTTTTAAATTGAATTTTATACTAATAATATTATTTAGACTTTCTAAAAAATAGCCGAATATACCGGGTGTTTCTCACAAGCGGATCACCCCTATAACTTTTTCTTTTCAAATTAAAATCGAGATTTGGTACGTTAATAGATTGACGCAAATCAGGGTTGATTGACGTATTCAATTGTTTCGGCCACTTCCTATTCACCGATATTATATATATAGTACCAAATTATTTGTAAAAAATATTTTTCCAAATATGTAACGGATAGGCATAGATCCGTTTATAAAAATTGAGATATGATATAAAAAATACTATTTGGGCATGTTTTTTCTAATCGGTCAGTGACAAAATTTTTAAAA
The DNA here is from genome assembly GCF_002938485.1 of Sitophilus oryzae. Taxonomy (NCBI): domain Eukaryota; kingdom Metazoa; phylum Arthropoda; class Insecta; order Coleoptera; family Curculionidae; genus Sitophilus; species Sitophilus oryzae. The sequence goes on from NW_022147009.1 coordinate 59,178, forward strand.
ATATTAGACGATCAAATTTATTTTCAAAGATTTTTCATTTGATTACAAATTAGGGTTTATAAGACTGCAATGGTACTCTAAAATGTTGAAGTTGACATATGATATGTCATTCTAATTCAGATTGTCAGTTTCTATCAAATAAAGTAAAAAAAAATACCGAGAGCCATTTAAAAATCAAAGAGAAGTTCTAGTCATTTCTGAATTGAAACAGAAAGTGAAGAAACTCTATTCCTGAGAAACATCCTCTATTAATCAATCCTAATTTATATTTATATATGACGTACCATATTTTGTTATTTTATATGAAAAAATAAAAAAGTTATAGGGGGTGAGCCACTTGGTAATATTGAATTTTTATAAAGGATAATATTAAAGTGACACTTTAAAACAAATAATATTTTAGAGGTATTTTTAAAATTAATTTGATAATTTAGAAAGGATGCAGTCTATAATTTGTTCTAGAAAATTTGATATATTTTGAAAATTTTCTACTATAGATTTAATATTTATCAGGTATTGATTTTCATATTCAAGTGCCTCCATCCACTTTTGTATGAACTCATTTCCCGATGCCGACATTTTCTTAATAAAGCATCGTCCAAATTTCGGGAAAACTTCATTTAAAGTTTGGTAGATATGCTAAAGAAGACGACTGGCAATATCTTAATCACAACAGTTGACAAGAAAATTACAGTACGAAATGGGATACTTTTTTTGCCAATTGTGTGTTTTTAAAGAACTGCGTATCAAAAGTCATTAAGGTTTAATTTCCCTCATGTCGAAGTTTGATTTTATTTCTTTTGACAAAAATTTTAACAAAATATATTATTTCTAAGAATCTTATTGGCTCGATTATAGGTAATGTAAGTAAGTCTGAACGACATCATATGGAAAAATAAATACATAGGTGTCGAGGTCAAGTCACGATAAAATATTCAACGGCAAATTTATCAGACCCATAATGACCTACACAGACTAAAAAAAAAAGATTCTTGGAAACAGGCGAGATGAAACTTCTAAAAAATCACAGGTAAACATATGCTAGATCAGAGATTGTCAGAAGCGACAACAAAGTAAGGCAAACATGCAAAGTGGATAACATTAATGAATGGGTATTGGGCAGAAGACGCGAAACAGGAATGAACATATAAGCCGAATGGATACGGGAATCAATGGTAACGAGCTCGAGACAAATCACCACTGGGAAGAAGAAATTGCGGGAAGGCATATGAAAATGGTGTGATATACCTTGACCATCGATTGAATCTGTAGGCATGATGTGGAGAATGAACAGACAATCTGCCTAATATAGAGCAGGAAGAACAAGAAGATTATTGGTAATTTAGATGAGAAATAGATAATATACCTACTAAATATAACAATATTTTACACTTGTTATGAGTTATTCAAAAATAGAATATTTTTTATAATTATACAAAAATAATATACCTAATATTTCCTAAAACTCATTCTGCTAGGATCATTAAGATATTCATCATCATCATTCTCAGCTTATTCAATCATTTCCAATTGTGGTGTAGCCTCCCCCACATGTTTAGATCCACATCTTTTTGTAGCTGGGTCCATTGTTGTCTATTGTTGGCTATGCGGACCCAAGTTATCCCTGATAATTTCCTAATATCATGGTCCCATGTCAGGTTTGATCTTTCTCTAGGTCTCTTAATTCCTCTTGGGTACCATGCTGTAATTTTTGTGGTCCATCTGTTATCCGTCCTTCTTGCCAGGTGTCCTGCCCATTACCACTTGAGGGATTTGCCTCTGTGGATGACATCTATTATCTGGGTCTGTTGTCGTATCCACTATATTCTTTTACGGACTTTCTTGGTTATTCCTAGCATATTTCGTTCCACTGAGCGTTGTGTGACCTGCGTTTTCCTTATAATGTCCGTTTTAAGTGTCTAAGTTTCGCATGCATAGGTCATGACTGGCAGTACACATAAGTACTCCATGCTAATTTGATTCTTCGGTTGATTTCTGGTAGTAGCGATCCCGAGCTGTGTATTAGTGCTCCCAAATGTATGTTATTCTTCTTCTATTCTCCAGTTTTGTGTTATTTACTTGAATGCTTTTTCTGTCTACCAGTTCGTTGTACATTACTTTAATTTTTGCTTAAATTGAGACATACTTTCGTTCGTTAATTTGTGTTTGTAGTTTTTCAGGACTATTGGCAATTAGGACTATGTCATCAGCGAATCTTAGATGGTTAAGATATTCTCCATCTATTTTTAATCCTTTGTTGGTCCAGTCTAGTTGACGGAATATTTCTTCTAGTGTTGCTGTAAATAGCTCTGGGGATATCGCGTCTTACTGTTGTACCTATTTATTATTATTCCCATTATGCCCATTCAACAAACATATTTATTAAATTCCAAGTATATATTCGATATTAATGACTATCAAATACAAGACATGAATAATGTAGGGCACTTTAGAAAATTTATTCCCAATAAATATCGTTCTAATGAAATGAAAGGTGCAGAAAAAAACTCTTGAATTGATTATTATGCTTTATATGCAGCCAGTTCAATAGACCATTATTATGAATTATGCAACTGGTGACTATAGTAGGTACTTATAATATGAAATTTACACTTATTTATATATTTTTGAGTATTGGTATCTCATGAGGACATTAAATTGTATGATATAGTACGGGTACAGATACACTTGAATGGCTATATTTAATAATATAGCATGAATTACGCGAGTTGTGATTGTTCAAATAACTATTTAAGAAGCCAGTTTTTAGCTATTCGATAGGTTGAATTTTGTTTCGGTTTTCTATCAGAATATATTATAATATACAGTTCGAACTGTATTCCGAAAACTTCGGCAGCATATTCTGCCGAAGTTACTGAGTGAATATACTCATTTTTATTTCGATTTTTTCGAAATGATTTTTGAACTAATGTCGATATTTGGATGAAAATTGGTATATGGGAGTTTTTTAACATGAGAAATTTGATTTAGATGTCAATATTGATACCTACTTTTAGATTTTCCTGTTACACCTACATGTTTTTTACTGTTTTGAATAGTAATAACTTTTCGTGCGTCCCTGTATTAAACTACTGAGTAAAAAAATATACATTTAGGCCTTATTTTAAGTAAAAAATGTCTCTTGGTAAGATATTTCAGTCATTATTAATTATAGATGCGGCGAATGTCCTAAATTAAATATGTTCACTAGATAAATATTTCAGAAAATTAATAATTTTCGAAAGGTTCAACAGATACAGAAGATGTTTAAAACTTAACTCTCAATTTCCCCGAAATTTCGGAATTTTTAAAACTATTACGAAATTATTATGTTTTTCTCTAAAAAACCTGCTTTTTTTAACCTAAATACGATTTTTCAAAAATCGCGGAATTTCTAGAAAACTTACAGTTAGATTTTGAAACAGCTTCAGTTGAACCTATGATACTAAAATGTCTCGAAAATTAGTAGTTCAGTCAAATATCTTTCTAGTGAATATCTATAATTTTTGTCATTGAAAACATGTATTGATTATTAAATCCAAATATTCGAGAAGGGTGGCTCGTAGCGATTTTTACCAAGAGATATCTTTACCGTGGAAGAGAGCACAAATGTATATTTTTTCACTCAGTAGTGTAATACAAGGTGGCGCCCCCTAGAAGTAGGAGTCATATTGACATCGAAATAAAATTTAACTTTTTTATTTTTTGAGATAAAAAAACGAGATTTGGTATGTTTAGTATAGTATATGACATAAATTAAGATTAATTGACGAATTGAATCGTTTTTGGTCACTTTCTGCTTTACCGGAAATGACTACAATAATTTTTGATTTTTAAATGACACCCTCGGTATTTTTTTACTTTATTCGATTGAAAATGACACTCTGAATCGAATGACATAATATCATATGTCAACTTTTGACATATTCGCTTAAAAACAAATTGTATTTTAAATTTCAATCTAGAGTGCCTGTGTTAAAAACACAAATGAAGGAACCTTGAAAAAATAGATTTGATCGTCTAATGTTTTTAGTGTCTTGTCCTGGCCGGTTAAAAGATGCCCAAATCGTATTTTTAATCATATCTCAATTTTTTCAAATGGAACGAGGGTGGCTCATTAGTATAT
>NW_022147009.1:66386-69775 GCF_002938485.1 Sitophilus oryzae
CATCGTTCCTATTTCACGTAGTCGATTTAGTCCACAGGTCTTCCTTGCGGTGCACAGCGCGAAATGGGAGAAAACAAATCGGGAAAAAGAAGGAAAAATAAGGAAAATGGCGCGGCCAGAAGGTGAAAATATCTGAAATATAGTCACGCGCCAACCGGGCTGACAAATAGTTGAAACACGTGGCCGACAATACAAAGGATTTTCTCCAATACGACTTTTCAGTTCGAAGCTTTTATTGTTTTCGTGAGAATAGTACGGATTGGTTTCGTATAAGAAAAAAAGATGTGTGTGCACTATGTGCGCAAATTTGAAGTGGAACTTCTTATTTCCTCTGTCTGTCTGTCCGTCTGAGGGGTCCATTCGGGTGCCTCTATCCACGTGCCTAGTTTGGTTCCAAATCGACCCATAATTAAGAAAAATCCTTTTCGTCAAGTTCGCTGATCTTACCACTTTTCGACCACGAATGGTCGAGACGACGACCATTCGTGCCATGAACTTTGGTACGACTGATGTCGAGGATGCAGGGTTGGCCTCTGTGGAGCCGTCTCAGGTACTGGCTTTTGTTAAAGCCCTGAGACTTTATGATGAGTTATAACTCGTTATAACTCAAGAAAGGGGAACGCACAATAGATCTATATGGTGGCGGTGATTGACTCTCCTCCTAAACATTCTACATTCTTCTACATCTCCGTGCCTAGTTTGGTTCCAATCGACCCATAATTAAGAAAATCCTTCTCGTCGAGTTACGACGCTCCGTCTTAACTGTGTATCGTTACCACTTTTCGACCTTCAATTTTTCTCACATACGTATAAAATTGTACTATTTTTGTTACAAAATATGTCAGAATGTTAAAAGAGGTTACGAGGAGATACATGTGATGTTATGACTTGTGATGTTATACTTTAGGTTTCGTCACAGGATACGCATACTAAATGGGAGTAGATTTTTTTCTAACAACCTATATTATTCAAAGTTTTTCGAGAAACTCGAAAAATTCTAGTCGAGAATTTTCGTTCCTCGAGAAATAAAAATGTTCGAGAAATCAGAAACTCTATTCCCGTGAAACATCCTCTATTAATAGATAACTCTGTACAAATCCTATAATATGACCTTTTGATGCAGTCCTTTTGGATTGTCTTTCTCCTCAGAGTATAGTTCGGAAGAAATAAGTAGTGATGGGAAAAACCGATTAATTTCAATTATCGAGTACTCGAGTATCAAGCGATGGCAATAACTGAGTAATCGCTCGAGCGAAATATCGCTCGTATTTAAAAATACGGTTTTTCGTCCGCCGCTTGTTGTAAGTACTCGTTAACGTCAAGCGCCAAGCAGTAACTTGCATGCGCAGGGTACAGATTCTTTCGGTGATGAATGGTAAGTAGCAAACGACGAGCGATTCGCTTGATCGCTTGATTTAGTTTGTCTCAAAGCATTGTCGATGTAGGTCGTAAAATTTTGTCTCATATATATATATATATATATATATATATATATATATATATATATATATATATATATATATATATATATATATATATATATATATATATATATATATATATATATATATATATATATATATATATAGAAATTTCGACGCTCGAGTGATCCCATCACTAGAAATAAGTATTGAATTTTATACTAATAATATTATTTACACTTACTAAAAAAACGAATATACCGGGTGTTTCTCAAAAGCGATTCACCCCTGGGTTCACCCCTATAACTTTTTTACTTTTTAAGATAAAATATCAAGATTTGGTACGTTAGTAGATGACATAAATCAGGATTGATTAACATATTCAATTGTTTTCAGTCACGTTCTGTTTCACCGGAAATGACTACTACCTACTAACTTTTGATTTTTAAATTGCACCTTCGGTATTTTTTTACTTTATACCAAATCAAACCGATATTCCTGAATACTGACATATATCATATGTCAACTTTTGACTTTTTGCATGGCTTGGTTGCAATGGTTTATTTGAAATTGTAACATGCGGTTCATAACGACAATTTGGCTCGAAATACCAAGTGTGTGGTATTAAATTATTCGTAAAAAATGCGTTTTCCAAATATGCTAATGAGCCACCCTCGTTCCATTTGAAAAAATTGAGATATGATTTAAAATATTTTAATCGGTCAGGACAAGACACGAAAAATATTAGACTGTCAAATTTATTTTTCCAGTGCTCCTTGACTAGAAATTAGGGCTTTAAGACGGCTATGGCACTCTAACATCTCAAAAGTTGACATATGATAATTCAGCGTGTCATTTTCTCTCAAAAAGTAAAAAAAAAATATCGAGGATGCCATTTAAAAATCAAAAGTTTTAGTCATTTCCGGTGAAACAGGAGTCGATCGAAAACAATTGAATACGTTAATCAATCCTAATTTATGTCATATACCAATTATGTACCAAATCTCGTTTTTTTATCTGAAAAAATAAAAAAGTTATAGGTGTGAGCTGCTTTTGAGAAACACCCGGTATTTTTTTAGCATAATTGAATCTACATTGGTAATATTAAACGAATAAAGAATGACAAATAATAATAAATTATTTTTTTGAGGTATTTTTTTAATTAATTTGATAATTTAAAAGAATGCAGTTCTAAATTTGTTCTAGAAAACTTGATATAAATTGAAAATTTTCTACTATATCTCTTAATTTTTATAGGTAGGTATATATTTTTTCATATTCTGCCAGTTCCTCCACATCCTTTTTATGAACTCATTTCCCGATGCCGACATTTTCTTAATAAACATCGTCAAATTTCAGGAAAACTTCATTTAAGTTTGGTAGATTGCTAAAGACGACGAGGGGCAATATCAATCACAACAGTTGACAAGAAAATTACACAGTACGAAATTAGGATACTTTTTGCCAATTTGTGTTTTTTTAAAGAACTGCGTATCAAAGTCATTAAGGTTTAATTTCCCTCACGTCGAAGTTTGATTTTTATTTCTTTTGACAAAAAATTTTAACAAGATATATATTATTTCTAAGAATATTATTGGCTCGATTATTGGTAATGTAAGTAAGTCTGAACGACACCATATGGAAAAATAAATACATAGGTGTCGAGGTCAAGTCAATAATATTCAAGGCTGTCGTCAGACCCATAATGACCTACACAGACAAAAGCAAAAAGATTCTTGGAAACAGGCGAGATGAAAATTCTACGAAAAATCACAGGTAAAACGCTGCTAGATAGAGAAACGATATAAAACGAAGCGACAACATAAGGCAAACATGCAAGGTGAATAGCATTAATGAATGGGTATTGGGCAGAAGACGCGAATGGAATGAACATATAAGCCGAATGGACGAGGGAAGAATAGTAAGGTCAGCTCGAGACAAATCACCACTGGGAAGAAGAAGTACGGG
>NW_022147010.1:0-8553 GCF_002938485.1 Sitophilus oryzae
CCCAAATGGCCTAAAATTAGTCTTTCACAAATATCATAATATGCCAAAATATGTAATTTGCAAATTTTTTGTTGGAATAATAATGATTTTCAGATTCTAGGAAAAAAAATAAAGGTGAATTTTATTAAAGAAGCATATACCTAAAATCTAAGGATTTTGACATTTTTCACATTTTGTGAAAATGAAGAGTTAATTTTAAATTTCGATAATAGCTACCTAAATTTTAGTTGACCCTGTATAGCCTGATATTTAATTACAGTAACTATTATATGTTAAACCAAATTTAAATTTGACCCGAAAAGTTATACAGGGTGAGACAAAATTAATATGGAACATTAGTCACTTTTAAAACCAAGTTACTCCTTTACTTTAAATGGAACACCCAGTATATTTTTGCGGTGTTCAATGGAGAATTTATATATCTTCATAATATTATTAAGGTTGCCTACCCCTCAGATAAAGATTTTCCTAGATATTTTAATTTTTATGAATTTGCGTCAGTAGATCTTTATTATTTGAAAAAATCTAGGGTGGCTGTGTGATATACCTTTTGCCTTTTGTTAATTTAACAAAAAATAAAGGTTGTAGAATAAAATACTCAACGGTAATAAAAAGATACACGTTTAAAACATATTTTAATTATTACATAATTAGAACTAGAGATAAACCTATAATTATGTGACAAATATTAGCTAGATGAAATCAAATGCTCAAAATGATATCTTTCCTGTTAACATAAAATGATTGTCTTTTCAAAAGGATCTTTTCATTTTAAAATATGCATTATGTGGAGTTCTACCTCGAAAAGCAGCTACAATAATTTCTCTCATGTTGTCGACAATAGCTGGCAGAGTTTTGTAAAAACTGTCTTTAGCAGATCTTCAACAGATAAAATCAGGAGCATGTAAGTATTCTATAAAAAATAACTAATAGAATCATATCAATTCTCTGATGTAGTATAAGTTTCCATTTTCGGCAAATTTCTGAAAAAAAAATTGTTTTAACAGACACAAAACGATAACTAATTGTTAAAGTTGGACTAATTATTAGACAGCTATGTTGAACTAACGTCAGACATATCACAGCCACCTAGATTTTATCAAATAATAAAGACCTCTTAACAACAGGATTTAATGGAACCAAAGGTCTGAAACAAGGGTGCTGTATTTCACCAACACTGTTCAAGATATATCTCGAACAAGTTCTCAAAGGTTGGAAGCAAAATGTAGAAATATGGGGTACCCATAGGGGGATAACATGCTCTACACACTTTGCTTCATGAGGACGATCATGTGATCATAGCACAAGATTACGATGACATAAATTATATGACATAAACATAGAAGAATATCAGAAATGAGGGACTCGAGATCAATACTAACAAAACAGAATATTGTGTCGGAGGAGACAACAAGATCTAATACAGAAGAAGGGAAGAAAATTAAGTGCTGCACAAAATACAAATATTTGGGTATGCAAATCACAAATGATGGACTGTTGGATACAGCAATTAAAGAACGAAACCAACTTGGAAGGAATGCTATCACGGTATTGAATGGGATACTGTGGGACAGAAGCATAAACAACAAGAACAAAACTCTAATATACAATACCATCATAAAGAGTATAACCACGTACAGCTGTGAAGTCTGGCCAATTAAGGAAACAACAAAACGAATGCTGGAAGCTACAGAGATGGATTTTTGGAGAAGATCAGCAGGCAAATCAAGACTCGAGCGAATAACTAATGAACGCATAAGAGAGATTATGGAAGTTAAACATACGATAGTGGACGACATAAAGAACAGTCAACTCATATGGTACGGGCATGTCCAAAGAATGGCAGAAATAAGAATCCCAAAGCAAATTATAAACTGGAAACCTACAGGAAGAAGAAAACCGGGTAGACCGAGAAGAAGTTGGCAGGAAGGGATTGACACGTTTATGGAGGAAAGATATCTCGGAGACGTTGCATGGAGAGACAGACAGGAATGGAGAGATGGCATCGGAAGACGTAGAACGTTTTAAACCGATTAATATATAAATAAAGACCTACTCAGATTAAATCATGTAAATGAAAATATCTAGGAAAATCTTTGTTGAATGGTAGGCAGCTTATATGATATTTTGAGACATGAATTGTCCATTGAATATCGGAATAATATACTGGGTCTTCTATTTAAAATAAAAGAGTAACATCCTTTTAAAGGTGACCCATGTTCAATATTAATTTTGTCTCACCCTGTACAATTTTTTTGATCAAGTTTTAATTTGATTTAAAGTACAATAGTTAATTTAACTACATATTAGGCTATATCAGGTAAATTCTAATTTAGGTAGCTTGTATTGTAATTTAAAAATTGTTCTTTATTTATAGAAAATATTAAATATGTCAAAAACCTTACATTTTAGTCATATACTTCTCATATAAAACTCACCTTTATTTTTCACCCAGAATCCGAAAATCAATTAATATATAGGGTGTTCCATAACAAAAAACACAACTTTAATATGTAACTTTTTTTACGGACACCCTTTACAACTATTTATATTTTTAAAAAGTGCTCTAAATTAACCTACATATGCTCATAAAATTTCATTTCAATACAAACTGCTGTTCTCCTTGGAACCTCCGCGGCGTATGAGAGGCGCCACCCTGTATAAATGCTTATTTGAAAGTTTCGAAGATAAAAGTAAATATACATAAAGACAGATATATGCGGCATATATGTTCTCCTAAGATATATCAATATTTCTCCCTGAGCTGAATTAAAATAAACTTTGCCTTAAGCAAGGTATTTAGAAAAAAGGCACGTTCTGTTGACTGAAGAGAAAAGTAAACGTTTCCTTGCTTAATGAACTTGGCAAAGGAGCTTCAAAAATGCTTTGAGTTTAATTATACTTCCGCTGTTGATATAATTAACTCTTAATTCTTTTCTTCATTATTTAGTTTAAGTCACTTGAATTCAATTCGCATGAATACAAAATAAACTGACAAATCATGTCAATTGACCAAGCCAGTTGATAAAAGTCTCAGTTGACCATTGTTTAACATTTGACGTTCTTTCCGAAGTTCTTTCCGAAGTAGTATTTTTAAAATGGCGGCAAGCAGGTGGTCAGAAGAGAATTCTGTTAAATTTGTTAATATACAGAGTGAATATTTTTAGGAGTAGTATTTTGACCCCAGAAACACTATTGGTAGAATTTAAAGACTTTGATCGGTTAGAAAATAACGCAGTTTTTAAATTTATTGCATTTTCATGCCTCCGTTTATCGGATATACGTTGGTGTCATTTTATATTTTCGTTTCCATAACGATTTTGCTATTTTACTTATATTTTTATTAAGGTTAGATTAAATTTGTCAAAAAAAGTCTTTGCGTCCGTTATCGGCATGAACGGATCCGTTGACGGGCTGAAGTAAAATATTTACGGATGAAAAGTGGCGCGAAAACACTATGGCCAATCAGAGCACCGTCGGACCATCGTATCAACGTATAATGGATGCATGAAAATCAAGCTTTATTTGAGAAACGGTAAATAAAAAAAATAAAATGGCACATTTGCGAATTATTATTTTTCATCCGGATTACATTTTTAAGCTGTATATCCATGTTTATACATATATGCATATTTTAGTTCCATTTTGCAAAATTTTGCTTGATTTATTTGTTATACCATACATTATGGAAGACATATATAAATATTAAAATTTTAGCAATCCTGTTTTCTGCTTTATTACGTTAATACTGTCATATATCCTGAACTCTTTATTCTGATTTAAAATGTTTCCAAATAAATTTTAATGCTAAATTATTTTGCTAAAATATTATTATAATAAAATTAAATTATATATTATATATTTTTAATAATTTATAAATAATCGTCTATGGACATTTTTTATTAATATAGTCTAGTAAATTTGTTGTTTATTTAAAAGATAAATTTTAACAGCATAATTTATTATTTAAATTTTCATGAAATTTGATAACACAAAAAATTGCTTTATGAAAAATATATACCGGGTGTTGCATCGTCGGGAAATCCCATGTAAATTTTAATGGGGTCAATTATTGACTTCCCTAATTATTTTAGAGAATAATTCTATTTAGGTTTATTGACATTAAAACTAAAACACATTCAAACGAATAACTTTAGATATTTTTGATTATCTCGTTTACGAGTTATCGCCGATTTCTTTTTAAATATTTCTCCTTTCTTATGGCCCTGTATTTATTATGAGCACCAGTCAAGGTAAAAGATAACTGTCAAATGAAGTTGTCATTTCAGAAATTTACCTATTTAGGGCTTTGTTATTATTGAAAACTCATTCCTACATCGGATAAATCTTAAAGATGTATTTATAAATACAAATTAATATGAATAAAAGTAAAATAAAGTAATCAATTACAAGGTTAATTATAGTATTATTACAATATTCAATAACTTATTAATTTAGGTACTATTAAATTGTTAGAACTTTAGGATTTAAGAAGGTTCAAATATTCCTTCATCGACTGCTAGACAATAACCCAGGCCATCATAACATTCTCTTCTTACATTCGCTAGTTGGTAAACTGAAATTCTATTGCATTCGGAAGAAATAGCATTTTTTAACTCGTCTAGATTTGGGTATTTTTTATCCTTGTATATCCTGTTTTTTAAATGGCCCCAGAGAAAGAAATCATTTGCCGAAATATCAGGAGACCTTGCTAGCCAATTTACTGTATGATTTAGGCCAATAGCGTTTCCGTTAAAACTATTGTCTAAATATTCCCGAACAGCCGGGGTACTATGTGCCGAGCAGCCATCCATTTGGTACCAAATTTCCTGATTTTCCCTAGCGGTATCATGTAAAGTAGATTAAATATGATTTTCGAGTAGTTCCAATAATATTCTGCATTTAAATTTCGCGTAAGAAATAATGGCCCGATAATACTGTGTCCGAATATCCCTGCCCAAACATTTACTTTCTGTGGATATTGCGTCCTTGTTTCGACAAACCTGTGTTGGTTTTCTTTGTTCCAATATCAATAATTTTGAACATTGGGTTCATTATTTAAGGTAAACGTGCATTCGTCAGTAAAACATATGTTTTTTAAAAATTCCCTATCCGTGTTTGCTCTTTCCATCATATCAAAACAAAACGCCTGCCGCCGTATTTCGTCCCCATCTCGTTGCTCTTGGTGCTTTTCATATTTGAAGGAATAGTATTTATGTCGTTTCAAAATTCGAAACGTTGTAGTGTGATCTATTCCTATTTCATCCTCAAGTTTTCTTGTGCTGATCTTTCCATCGTTCTCTTCCACGCACAATAAAACTTCGGTATCATTAAAAGTCGGTATCATTTCTTGCATCTTCTCTTTGTTCCTGCCTTGTTTCAGATCTGCAGTTATTTATTAGAGTACCTTTGGTCTCAAATCTCTGGATATTCCTTGGGATTGTAGATTTTCCAGGTGTCGGTCTATTCGGATACAGAGCAGCAAACATGTCCGACACCTTTTGATAACTATTTCCTTGATAATACCATTTAATCATCAATACTTTTTCTTTGGTAGTGTATTTCATGACTAATATTTTCTATGTAGGTATGAGTTTTTAATAATAATAATAAAGCACTAAATAGATATATTCATAGGATATATTTCTGAAATGACAACTACATTTGACAGTTATCTTTTACCTTGACTGGTGCTCATAAGTAAATACAGGGCCATAAGAAAGGAGAAATATTTAAAAAGAAATCGGCGATAACTCGTAAACGGGCTAATCAAAATATCTAAAGTTAACTTTGAATGTGGAGTGATATGCTCCAATAAACCTAAATAAACCATTCTAACGCCAGGGAGGCCCCGATACATGGAAGTTTCTCGACGATGCGGTAGATCATGCCAAGCAGAAGCTTTTAGTCACGTGATTAAGCTTGACCGGCACACCGTTGCCCAATTTTACATTTTTTATTTTTATCAAAATATTTTAGAAGACAAAAATAAATTAATTATAAATATATAAACATTTATTATTTACATCTACAAAACTCACCTCCTTAATAGCACTTCACTGAGATAAAGGGCCATTACTACCGCTTTCCCGTTCAAAATATTCTAATAAGGTGGCGATGAGTTTTTCTACAACGGCTATTAAGCTATCTTGTACCACTTCGCACTAAAAGAGGTTCTAAAAAGAACAATGTTCGACTGCAAGGTCTGCTAGTAAAAAATTTTAAGCTTAAAGTATCACAACACAATTCATTTAAACCAAAAACTTGTAATACAAAACTAAAGTGCCAAAACGAATGACAATGTCAGGAAGTAAATAAATAAATTTGGCAACATGACGTTTATTACAGTAGAGCTACTACCTGAATCCCCAGAGGGAAATTTAAATTCCAGTTAGTCAGCCCGGCGCCGAATATGTCCGTGGTTGGCAACAATGAATTTAAAAATCGCGCCCTCGATTACATAACTAAAAGTTTTATTGGTATCGCTTATATTTTACGTTTTATGCAATCCAGCTTATCAATAATAATCATAGAGCCAGGTAAAAATTGTAATTTTATATTACCTTATTTGACAAATTAAAACACTAATTCACCACAATACATCAAACACTTTATTTTTGCACTGGACGCGCAGTTCGTTAACCATGTTAGCATCATCAGCGGATGATTAAAACAAGTTTTTTGCAAAAATAAAGTGTTTTGGTGTTTTTGGGTGAATTAGTGTTTTATTTTGCTGTTGTAATGTCAAAAGTTCCAACTCTACTGGTTTACTATTTATTGATTATAATGAAAATAAATTAACCTTTTTAAAAATATTCTCTTAAAAAGACTTCAACACTATAAAATATTTAATTATACACTGCTTTATCAAGATGCATTTGATATTATGTTGGAAACGTTTCTTTAGTGAAAGTAAAAAGTCTTACGCTTGAATTATACATTTTATATATTAAGATTAAGTTAATATTCAAAGTACACAGTGGTAAAAGTTATATTACCTAGGTTATCGTATAAAAATTTACTAAGTGTACTCCTATAGCTGAAGCTAAAAACAGAATTTATAAGACATAACATGAATAATTAAGCAAAAAAATATATAAAAGAAACAAAATTTATGGGGATATGGTTTCCAGTTGCAACCGCTTTAATATAAATAGTTAAAAAGTTTTTGAAATGAAACTTCTTTACGGGCGCTGAGAGTAAAACATTCATCACAGAAGCTAGCGCGAGACTAAAACTGGTATGGACCGTCTACTGCTTAGAAATACGTAGTGACGCGCGTGTATTTGTGACCACTCTACGTGTTTATCAAAATATTGACATTTTAATCACCACCACCTCAAGGCCAATCAACATGATATGGGCAAGGCAAATATGACGGCGAAGGCAGTGCATTGTTTACCTTTAACCTGAAAAGCCGGTAGTGGTTTCTAGTTCCGATGGCGTACCAGAAATAATTAATTATCTCTTGTTTGTTGTGCTCTCTTGTTTGTTCTGCAACACGTTTGTTTAGTTCTTAGTGCTCAGTGCATGGTGTGATCAGAAAATTGTGATAAAATAAGAGTGAAATAAAAATCCAAACCAGACATTCCACATAGGGAACTTCAAAACTTTTGTGCTTGTCGAACTCCTGTATTATTAATTATTTTAAGGTAAGAAGTCAAGATATTACACCTAAATGAGTAAAAAGCCTTCACCGCCAGTCTGTACAGTACTTTATAATGGTTACTTACAATAATCAAAAAATAGGTATTAAAGGGTTAACATTTTATCGTAGCATGCCTTTTACATGCTCTGTTCCAAATTGTCACGGTAATTATAATGGGGGTCCCAAGGTTTCTGCTTTTATATTCCCCAAAAATGACGAGCTTCGTAAAAAATGGTTGACAGCTATTAAAAGAGATAATTTCACTCCTATTAGTAGTTCTCGGGTAAGAATTTAAAGAAAAAATTAAATATGCCTCAAAAAGGCCAAAGGCCAAAGCCTGTGTTACCCTAGTGAGGATGTAGTTATGGCTACTGCTTACACTTACCTCACTATAAGTAAAATATTGGAAGAAGAATCAAGCTTTTTACATCAAAAAAGTTGAATGGCCTTGTGTGGAGGTGGTGGTGTTTTAAAACAAATTTACAACACTTTTTCAAACATGTCCTTCAAATCCTCCAACTTAATAGCTGTTAGTAAGAAGTTTCACTTCAAATGCACACATAGTGCACACACAATTTTTTTTTATTTCAATGATTGCACTGAATATTTTTATCAATTATTTTTGAATGCTATTTTTATGGCAATTGTATGTTCCTTTTTTGTTGAATAGTTGGTGAGTCTTCACATATAAACCGCTTTGATAATAATAAATAGAGGAACTAGAGTATGCCTTAGATATCGTATTGCGGAAAATACCGTAATTTCTTACGCTAAAAAGCAACACTATTAAAAGTTAGGCAATACGTGAATTGACTAGGCATTTCAGGAAACTACGAATTTTTCTGTTTGACGCCGTCATACATTAAGATTGTAAGTGCAACAGAAAATAACCAGTTTGTAGGCAA
>NW_022147010.1:9038-24229 GCF_002938485.1 Sitophilus oryzae
TCAAGCTACGTTCCAGTTACGTATTTTATATACATAACATAGAGTTAATAAATACAATATAATATAACACCTATTTATAGTAATAAATACTTTTGGCAAAATAAACTATGAGCCATACAAATGCAGCAAATGTTTTACAATATACAAATAATGAATAGGCGGTGCATAAGATAATGCGTAAAATGCAGGGTTGTTAAGTAGTTTATGAAGCAAAAAACTACGCTTAAAGCTACGCGTAGTTTTTGTATTAACTACATTTTAAAATTTAAAACTACCTTCAAAAACTACACAAAACTACGTTAAAAACTACCTACAAAAACATAATATAAACAATTTAGACTTTAAACTAAAATCAAGCCAAATTCTTATCAAGGAAGCTGATGGAAGTATGAAGTTATATTATATTTGTGTAAGTTAAACAACGTCAGAAAAAAAGACAATTTTTTTATTTTTTATATAAATGTGTATTTTCTACGAAATGCAAAGTAACATTGAACACTAAATAAACTATAAATTCTTATGGATAAATTCTCCATAGACATTCTCCAAGAATATATGTATTTTACATCTAAAGGCACAACTTCATAATACCCCTCTTCCCAGAAGGTATGGAGCAAGGTATGGAGACATCGACGTCTTCCAAGCATTTTTACTAATAACTACTAATAAATATCAAAATGTATCACATAATAAAGAGACAAATTCACAAACTATAGATTTTATTTCTTTAAATTGATCAACAAACAAAGTTTTTAGGTTATGTTTCACTGTTATTTAAAAAAACTACATTAGTTACATAGACTACACATTTACTACTCGACTTTAAAAACTACTTGTGACATGTAGTAAATGTAGTTTATTAATTACTACGTATAGTTTACTAACTCTGTTAAAATGTAAAATATATTTTAAATTTTGGGGTTTGAAAATCGATCTAATTTAACAAAAACATTCAATATCTACTAATAGTGATGTATTGTTATTTGCATCATAAGGAATTTATTTATATATTATAATGTTTACTGCAATTAATAAACTAATATAAACTTAATCAAAAGATGACCACATATTTTTAAAATTATTATTCTTAACACAAAACTATCTACATTGACTATGGATTACGATTTCAGCCATATTGTAAAACATTTGCTGCATTTTGTATGGTTCATAGTTTATCTGCAAATATTTATTACTATAAATAGGTATATATATATATATATATATATATATATATATATATATATATATATATATATATATATATATATATATATATTATTTATTAAATGTATATTATGTATATTTTATGTAAACTATATCATTTTTAAAATACAAACCAAAAATACGAGGAATAATTATGTTTTCCATGGCCGCAAGTTGCTAACCTAATAAAATTAACACTAGAAAAGCCCGCGAGAACTGTGAATTTCAAAGTTATTCGTTTTACAGACTATATCAGGTAAATATGTATTATATCTGAATATTACTTTTTTAATAAGATTAATACCGTATGATCGAGAAAAAACGGCGTCAACGATGGCTATGAAATGAAGATCGCTGTCATTTTATATGTAAATTTATATGGGAAATGTCATCGATCGTCATTTCCTAGCCAACTGGACGCCATTTTTTTTCGATCATACGGTATTTCAGCACGCGTTTATAACATGTATAGTAGATATTTAAGAACACACAAAACTTTTCATTTAATCTGCTGGAATATAATGCTGGAATTTTTAGTATTTAATTTTATTATAATGAATTAGTATATAAAATTGTATACCGGGTGCGTCTCAAAAGTGGCTCACCCCTATAACTTTTTTATTTCTTCAGATAAAAAAACGACATTTGGTATTTTAGTATATGACATAAATTAGAATGGATTGACGTACTCAATTGTTTTTGGTCACTTCCTGTTTCACCGGAAATTACTACAACTTTTGATTTTTAAATTACACCCTCGGTATTTTTTTACTTTATTTGATACAAAATTTGCAATAGAATGACATATCATATATCAAATTTTGACATTTTCGCATATGATTTATTTGAAATTGTAACATGCGGTTTATAACGACAATTTGACTCGAATTACCAAGTGTGTGGTACCAAATTATTCCTGAAAAAATACTTTTTCCAAATATGCTAATGAGCCACTTTTGTTTCATTTAAAAAAAATGAAATATGATTAAAACTACGTTTTGGTCATATTTTAACTGGCCAGGACAAGACACGAAAAACATTAAACGGTCAAATCTATTTTTCCAAATCCAATTTGGAACGATTTTTTAAATAGTATAACACCGTAGATTATCATAGTATAACACTTGTTTCGTCGAGCTGCCTGAATCTATTTTTGCTTTTGATCAAATCGCTTTGAGAAATGTTGTTTCGGGAGAGTTTAATACAACAATGTTAAATCACTCAAACCCCCGTACCTAAGAAAACTAAAATACTTAAATATTATGACAAAGCCACGATTTTAATATTATTTCAATGCGATCAACATCGGAACTGCGTGAAATACAGAGCGAAAACTTCTAATTTCTGCCGTATCGAGCGCTGCGGTCGGAATTTTTAAAATCAACTGAAATGCACCAAACCTATAATGTATTAATTTGGAAAAGAATCGTTGGTATGCAGACACCCAAGGCGTTTAATTTTCTGAATATCGCCTATATTTAACAAGACATTCCTTACATTACTCCCAACTACGAAAAAAAGGGCGCTTAGCTGCAATGTACTTAACGAGTTTCTAAATTGGCTTTAACTCACAAGATATCCGAACTTATCTAGCGGGTGTAGAGTACGTTTTAATAAATTTTACATTCTATAGTGTTCGCAAAGCGGAGTTCGTACTGCAGAGGTCTAGAAGGAAACTTATCGCAGTCAAAGCTATTTAAGTACGGTAATCGAGCAAACAAATTAGAGGAAAATAGAAATAATTATATGAAATAGAAAAATCTATACAGGGTAGCCCATCGAAAACGTTCCGCAAGGCATAACGGCCAGGGTAATTTGTTTTTCAGAAAATTAAAAAACACGTCAATTTTGTTTGTGAGGGGGACAACTTTTGCCACAGAAATGATTGCAAAATCTTCAACCCTCTAAGCGGGGGTGCCATCCCCCAATTTTTTTCAAATGGGAAAGGGGGTCAAGTTGTACCACAATGAAAAGGGCTTTGTATTCTCTATACTTTCCCGCTTCGCTTTTGAAAATCGGCCGAGTCATTGAGAAAATATGAAGGATTGAAATTTGAAAAGTTTATTTAAACATATATCAGAGTAAATGATAAGGATAAATTCCTTCCACCAATTTGCTGTTTTTTCTTATTATTTCTAGATGTTGACGCATTTTTTCACTTGCCGCAAGGTTGAACGATCAGATGCGGTAGTTGTTAGATAGCTGAAGTTTGTTCTTCTCAATATCATTAAACTTTTTAACAATTATGGTGTACTCACTTGCAGAAAAAGTGGAAATAATCGAAGTTTATTATTTTAAAAATAATGAATGTGGCAATCGGGTTGCGTAGATATTCAATGAACGCCATCCTGACAAACAACTTTATGGCCAAATTGTTTGCGAGTTAGTAGCAAAATTTCGCGAAACTGGTTCCGTTATGAATAAAAAGAGGCAGAGGGAAAATCCTATAGTAAATGAAGCTATGGAGGTATTCGTATTGGGCCAAGTTGCCATGGATAGTACGCCGGCGTGAATCGTACAAGTGTCCAAAGGCGTACAAGTGTCGAAGACGATTTTGATCGTCGCTTGCAATTTTGTGAAACTATGAGTGAACGAGTGGCGAATGATAATAATTTCCTATTTAATGTGTGTTTTTCGGATGAGTGTACTTCTTTTTGAACGGTGTAGTTAATCAGCACAACTGTCGGTAATGGGCTGAGTACAACCCCAGGGTTTTTCACGAGGTGCACACACAAAACCCTCAGAAATTGAACGTGTGGGCTGGTATTTTTGGAAATTCTATTGTGGGTCTTTTGAGTTTAACGATATTGAGAAGAACTTCAACGCGCAAGTCACAGAACAGCTATCTAGCAACTGCCGCACCTGATCGTTCAACCTTGTGGCAAGTGAAAAAATGCAACCATCTAGAAATAATAAGAAAAAATTTCAAATTGGTCAAAGGAATTTATCCTCATCATTTACTCTGATAAATGTTTAAATAAACTTTTCAAATTTCAATCCTTCATATTTTCACAATGACTCGACCGATTTTCAAAAGCGAAGCGGGAAAGTATAGAGAATAAAAAGCCCTTTTCATTGCGGTACAACTTGACCCCCCTTCCCATTTGAAAAAAGTTGGGGGATGCTTTTCACGTTTAGAGGGTTGAAAATTTTGCAATCATTTTTGGGGCAAAAGTTGTCCCCCTCACAAACAAAATTGACGTGTTTTTGGATTTTTTGAAAAAAAAAATACCCTAGCCGTTATGCCTTGCGGAACGTTTTCGATGGGCCACCCTGTACATTTATAGATGTATTACATATTATTATCTTATCATATGCAGGTATATTAGGTTAGTTGAGAATGTAGAAGTATAAACAACCATGTAGCAGTTTCTTTTTGAGTAATTGTTTAAAAAAGGTGTATTTAGATGTATGTATATGTATTTTGAAAATTATTATAACAAAAATTCTTTGTGATTCCAATGTCCAATGATATTAGTTTGTAAGGCCTTATTGTGCACAGGATGTTGTTTTATTAATTAACTCATCAAACTGTCCTGATGATTGGAATACATTTTTCGAAAGCTTGGCAAATTGAAAAGTAGTTTTATTAGCCTATGTGGTGATTATTGACAGCATCCTCACTAAAATTAGTAGTTTTTTGTTAACTTAGTCAGTCACGACTAAACCTGCTGCTTTTCATTAATTTTATATACTTTTTGCTCTGCATCTGTATTTATGCACTCTACAAAATTTTTTTGAATGTATGTTATAACATACATTGTTAAACCTAATGCACATTATTTTGTCGCATTTATCCACTTTTTGTGAGTTAACCGATTCGTACAACATTCGACTCAAATATTAATTTATACCGAGGCGTTTACTTACTTACTGTCATTACGCGCTGACGAGTATTTGACACGCATCAGAAGAAGGTTACACAAGGCGTTTTCTTTCATAAGCTTTTCTGTGACTGCAAAGTCCGATACGTGATGTTATCTCTCTTCCGTACTCCGGGCGTTCAAAAATCTCATTACTTTGTTGCCTGTTTTCTTTTTGGTTGTCGTTGTTAACTAAGTTTACAATTCTTTTCCATTGCGTTCTATTGTGCGCTGCTTCCTCCCACTGATGCTGCATACTTATCCCCGTTAAGTTTTCATGGAAAACATTCTTGTATCTTTTGAGTTGTCCACCCGGTTTCCTCTTACCGTCTACAAGCTCACCGTAAAGAAGAGATTTCGGTAGGCGGTTTTCTTGCATCCTGCATACCTGGCCAGCCCATCTTAAGCGGGATTTAGTAATCAAAACTTCTTACTTACTTACTGCCATTACTCGCTGACGAGTATTTGATACGTAATCATGACTTCAACGCTCTCGCAGCTTGCTTTTTCAAGGGCTGGTACGTTTGGAACCTGGTAGTACCATTTGATTCTTAACAGTTGTCTAAAGTGTCTCTGTTGCAACTTGTTTAATGCGCTCGTGTGCCGGCGGTACAGCACCCAGGTTTCGCTTCCATATATCATGGTGGAGATTATTATTGCTCGGTACACTTCGTTTTCAACCTTCGTTTTTGTACTAAAGTCATGATTGTAGAAAACCCTGTCTTTTAATTTCCAGAATGCTCTTGAGGCGCTGCTAATTCTGTGCTGAATTTCAGAGGCGATATTGGCCTTTTCCGAAATCAAACTGCCGAGGTAATTGAATTCCGCTACGTATTCCAATAATTCTTCTCCAATTTTTATAGCACTGTTATGATTGATTTTCCGGGGGAGTGCACATGATTTTAGTTTTATTGATGTTCAGCTTAAGATCCAAAGTCTCGTATGCCCTGGTATATGTGTTCAGCATTTCCTGTAATTGCGGTAACGTTAAAATAAACGTAACGGCTCAAATATTCATATCGTCGGCTTTATGACGAAAAGGCGTATCTCATTTTTTGTTACTTTTCAGGAGAGCAATTTAAAGAAAATCACTTCCTTTATTTGGCCAATAAATATAAAGTCTTTAATTTTTTAATAGTGTTTTTCTATTAACACTTAAACAGAGACCTTGAAGAATGGTTCTGAAGATAAATTGAGGGTAAATTTTAATAAATAATTTATTTTTAGTTGTTTAATAGAGATAGGCCTTTTTGTTATAACAATAATAAATTTATTTCCGAACGAATAGTATACATACGCCCATGTAAAATAAATTTAAAAATGACGGTAAAGTGTTCTTAATAAGAAAAAATAAACAATAATAAAAAGAATATTCACATTATGGAATATATACAAGAAAATACAATACATACATACAAGAAAAAATCTGGAAATCACCAAAAAATCAGAAAAAAATATTTTTAAATACTTTTATTCGCGTTGGATTAGATCAACTGAAAACAAAGACAATTTTCATTCCAGAAGCAAAGACAGTAATAAATTAAAATATTCTTATCTAGCTTATTTTAATAATGGAATAAAATTATTATATATAATTTTAAATTATATATAATAATAATATATTATATAATATAATATATTATTTATTATATATAATTTTTATACAAAAATACATTTTTTAACTACCTAATATATTTTTAATAATTATTTAGTTCATTGAGTTGAATGACAGGTTTATCACCAGTGCAAAGGGGTTGTAGATCTTGATATTTTCTTAATAGGTATTATAGGATTTGTAATTGCAATACAACAGAAATAAAAATTACCCAAAATGTTGATTTTTTGTAAAATATTGTTCTAATAGAGGGCAATTAAACACACGGTCTATTTAATAAAAAGCAAACAAAACATATTTCTCCATCCGTACCTTTTTGATACAAATAACTGTGGAGTAACAGTTTCTGTTTTTCCTGTTCACTGACATTCTACGTGTTTATGCGAGATGATGATAGGCACTTTGATGGGGCACAATAAATAAAATTTTCCTAAAATTGGCAGGGATGACAATGACAATTGCCTGACAATGATAATGAGATGAAAGTTATTGTATTCTTCGGGCAACTTTTTGGTTCGCTAAAATGTTCTTAAGGAAATTATGATTTCGGGAAATTTTCCATGGCAATTATCGTTTCGTTGTTTTGCTTTCAGTCAATTTTTCTTCGGCTATATTTATTCTCCGGCAATCTTTTGGATACCCAATACAGCTATGTGCTGAGTCTAGCTCATTCTAACAATGGCTTTTGAAAAAAAAGCAAACTCAAAATCACACTGTAAAAGAGAGCTGCTGCCATGATAGAAGTTTTATTTTAACCCAAGCAACCATCCGAAAATAATTAGGCAGAATGGTGTGATTTTCTCTCGCATGCATTTTCATCACTTAAAACAAAAGGACCTATCTTAAATTCCATTTTTCTTGTAGTAGAACAATTGGTATAATAGTTGATATAACAAAGAGCCCTATCTCAACATACGTCTCTTCGTCATAACGAAGAATTGTAGTATTTGAGATGGGGCAAATTTTTAAACGAATATAAAATGAAAAAGGTACAATATTGAGATGCGCAAATTCGCTATGTTAAAATATGACCCATTGGGCATGTCATGACGTTGATATCTCAAAATCGCCAAAAATCGAGATACGCCTTTTCGTCATTAAGCCGACGATATGTACAAAGGCAATTACTAGTTTTATTATACAGCGATGTTTATTCTCTTCCCGTAATTAAGCCTGAGCAAAACTAGACAATCGACTCTAGAATTAGAAATAGAACGCGCCAATAAGTTTTTCACGCTAGATAATACTAAATTAAGAGACACCGGCAAACAATTTCTCTTAATTAAAAGAGAAAACGACCGCCCAACAAAGACATCTCTCATTCACCTCTATTAATTAAAACCGTTTGCATAAAGAAGCGCTTCTGGAATTCGCTTTTTCTTTTCTAGAGGAGGGCAAAACGAATAAATTTATTTTATTTTGTTTTTATAATCAATACGATTCTAATGATTTTTTCTGTTGAAGAATTTAATAAAATATATTCGGAAGTAATTACCCAAGTGCATCAAAATTACCGATAATTTTAATGAAAGCATGTTGTCTGTACCTGCATGAGTTTATATTCATATTTGCCATAAGAATATAAACGAATGCTGTTTTTTTATTGACATCATGCTTAAATCAAAAAATTATCAGGTTAATTTTGATTGAGTGTAATTCGGTAGAATATTTCCCGAATAAAAAACATGAAAATAAAAGTGAAAATACATAGATTTTTAAAAACATTTATTTGAACATATTAAAAAATCTATTAAAAAAGCAATAAAATGAAACAGAACTTATAATATTAGAAATAAAATAAAAATTACATGAAGAATTGCAGTGAAAAACACAGTTATAGAAATTAATATGTTTAGATTCCGTTGGTAGTATTTGAAGATGCTGAATTTGAATTGAAATTAAAAGAACCTATAGTAGGTACAAAACATTAGTGTTATTATTAGAACTTGTAGCAGTTTCTATTGACTCTCATTTTTTCTACCAAATTTGCATGATGTTTATCATCGAGTTGAAGGTAAGGTTTAATTGACTTCGGGTTTGCGTGCCTATTGTGTTCTCCTAAACCCCTTCTTGCTAGTGTTGACACAGCTGTTGCGTAGCGTAATGACTAGTAATTTTTACTGTCTCCGTAGCAAACCACTGAGCAATCATATTTTCCCAACAGGAAGGTTCTTGAACTATTTACCCATTTTCCAGGAAGGATTTACAGTTAAAAACAATCTTGGAACATTAATTCCGGTTGACCTCTATTTATTACCAGCCATTTTGATGGAGCACAAGGTTTATCTCCACCTTGAGTGGTTTTATCGAATATCGGGTTGTATTCAATGCGACCGGTGGGTTGTCCGATATTATCAATATAATTTATAAAATAGGAAATAAAAAATGTTTCTCCCTCTCCTTCTCGCCATGCCAATTCGTAGGATAATACAAAAAATATTTTTTTTACAAACCATCGGGACATTCTTCATTACAATTTCGTACCATCAATTTGAATTCTTCGTATTTGAGTGCCTTAGAGCTTTCTTTTCTTTTTAGAGGGTCTATCTACAATTCCTTCCTTTTGGCACTTTTTGCCTCCCGGGATATTTTAAATTCGGTGTCAGTAAAAGGATTAAATTTAATATTACATTCTTTTTGGTATTTTTCCATTAATAGCTTGGCTGTTACATTGCAAATAGTTTTTACCGTAAAATCCTTATAGTCTTGGCCGTTTTTCCTTTTCATATTAAATGCCCAATCGGTCAAAATATTGGCCAGTGCCGAGATTGAGATGTTCGCATCCAAAATGTAGTTCTATCTTTTATAAAGTTCATAAACTGTTTTCATACATACTGGTGATTAATTATAGTGTTTTTCGGCTTACTTTCGGCAACTCTTTCTTCAATTGCACTTAAAGAATCCTTTCCAAATATATCGAGACATTTTTAGAATACCTACAAACTAACTGCAAGACCAAGACCAAGGGAGTTTTGGCATTGTATTTGCTCATCACTAAACAGAATTCAGCAATAAATTTTTTCACGGTATATAATACTATATTCAGAGACACCGACAAAGGATTTCTCCTAATTGAAATCGAAAACGGGCGTCCAACAAAGACATCTCCCATTTACGACTATTAATTAAAGCCGTTTGCGTAAAGAAGCGCTCCTGGAATTCGCTTTGGAAATCGCTTTTTATTTTTACGTGGAGGAGAATATGAATAAATTTATTTTATTTTTCTTTATAATCAATACGCCTCTGATGAATTTTCCTGTTGAATAATTTAATGAAAAATATGAACAGATTATTGCATAATTTATTATGGTATGATTCACATCTTTTATTTAGTAGCAATTTGGATTATTTTGTTAATTAAATATTATTTATGTGAAGCTTCTTGTTAAGTAAATAAATTTTGGTTTATATCCTTAATTATTTAGTGAATTCAGAATGAATTTCCGAAAATTATATTAGGAGGGGCAAAACGAGTAAATGTATACAGGATGGCGCACCTCATTCACCTCGGTTGATTATACGAAAAGGGCAAGTAGAAATGTAGAAACAAATTATTTTATGGATATATGTGGGAAGGCAGTGTGCATAATTTAAGTGATAAAATTTTAATTTAAAGTGATGAAATTAAGTGATGAAATGAAAATGAATTTGCTTTAATTGGTTCTTTTATAGAAAATCCAATATATTTACACCAGGCGACACCAGATATCTTGATTACAGTTTTATTGAAAAATCGTTTTTTATTCAAAATTTGAGCCAGATAGGTATAGGAAACCCTAATATAGTTTGAAAGAGCATTTAAATCTGCTTAGACTTATTTAAAAAAAATACATAGTGTTACATTTGAAATAACGAAGTTTTTATGTAAAATAAATATTTAAAATAGACCAGCAATTTTTGATACCTCTGTATACATTTAAGGAAACAATCAAATTTTTTAGTAAAGTTTATTTCTCTGGCTTGAAAATCAGCGTCAAAATTAATTTTGAAAAGTAATGTACAAGGTGCTTTTTATTATAGCATGCATATTTAAATATCTTTAAATATTTCAAAAACCAAAGCTTTTAGACATATTAAACCCTTATAATAAATGCCTTATTTTATGTCCAAGACTCCAAAAATGAAATAAAATACCGAGTGTTCCATAAGGAAAAATGTAACTTTGGTATGGATCTCAGTCTATTAATTAGCGTCGTACAGTGTAGATGTGTGTTGAGTCATCAGTCTAGCAAGTAGGTCAAACGCAGTGATCGATTTTTAAAAATTTATTTACGAAAAGTATAAATTATACAGAGTATCATATATTACATATACATTGATTTTATAATGGCATATGAAATACAGCAAGCATTGAAATCATTAAGCAAGAAATTGTGCACAGCAAAATCGAAATTAAATCTACGATAGAAGCCCTAGAAACGAGGATATTGTTACAGATCGAAACGGCAAATAACAGAATTAAATATTTGGAAAAGGAAAATACAGGCCTGCAGAACCGAATAGAGATAATTGATCGTATTACGAGGAAAAATGACATATTGGTTTTTGGATTGGAAAGCAGTGAAAAAAATACACCAGAAGAAACTTGCCAAAAACTTGGTGAGCTCCTAGATATAGATCTACAAGTCGCGGACCTAAACAATTATTATAATTTAAATAAATCAAAGAGTGTAGTTAAAGTAGAATTTATTACGAGGAAAAATGACATATTGGTTTTTGGATTGGAAAGCAGTGAAAAAAATACACCAGAAGAAACTTGCCAAAAACTTGGTGAGCTCCTAGATATAGATCTACAAGTCGCGGACCTAAACAATTATTATAATTTAAATAAATCAAAGAGTGTAGTTAAAGTAGAATTTATATCTAATTTAAAAAAAGTTGAAGTTCTTAGGCAGTGTAAAAAATTAAAAAACACTGGTGTGTCAATCTCACAAGATCTTACTGTGATGCAAAGAGAAGAAAACAAGATATTAAGAAGACATTTAGGAAAGGCAAGAGAGAACCCTATCAACAAATCCTACATTAAGGGGAATAAACTGTACATTGAAAAAAGATCGTATACTGTTGAGGACTTGAGACAAAATTCAGAGGAACTAGAAATAATAACTAAGAACAGTGCACCCTCAACTCCAGCTCCTATAAGTGAAAGAAAACTACTACAGAAAGAATTATTAGGAGAAGAATACAAAAACCATAGGATCCAACAGCATAGTGAGGCACTCTCCAAAAAAACCAGCAACGAAAACAATAGTGTAACTCTTAGTGTCACACCTATAAACAAATCTAAGACTACTCAAAAAGTTCCTGATCAGATAACAGCAAGACGTCGGGTATTTTATAAGTATTAGAAATTTTATTGGTTTGTAACTAGATTTGTATGATGAAATGATAATATATATTTTTTTGGTATGTTGAACACATAATATGCTTTAAAAATAATTGCTAAGTAACAAGACTCATTTATTATTAAGTATACATATCTTTATCAAATGTTAATGTGTAATCAATGACAGTGCCGCGTATTTCTATAATGTTCAAGCCTTAAGTGTATTTTTTTCTTAATTTTTTTATGTTTTGTTTTCTATTATTCTAACACGTACTATAGAAAATTTTTATTTCTATTTTATGTATATATGGTATAATATTAAGTTGATTATTTTGTGTTGAAAGATTATATTATTTATTACCTAATATCTCAAATTATCATGTGACTTTGGTTGTATGCAATGCAATCGTTTTTTTTATTATTTTGACTTGTAAATTTATATGTAGTTTTTAATTTGACTTATTAACTAGTATTATATGTTTTATTTATAATTCAAGCACATATATTTATTTAATTCAAACATTTAACTATTTCAAACAAAGCTACTTTGATAGACACCCCGTACAAGTTTTTGGGCTTCTGGGGTCTTTCAATTTATTTCTTGAGTTGGAATTTGATTATTTTGTATTGATTCTAAATATAAATATTCTATATGATGAATATATTTCTTATTTTTTATATGATGTAAATTTTAAAAAACTGTAAAAACAAATGAAAATATACACCGTTGCTTTTTTTTATTATTAATTAATTACTTTATTTATGCTGTCCTAGAATTGAAAAAATGCAGTCACTGCAGAAATGAAACGGTGTACATTTATTGAACAAATTATGTCTGGCAGTTTGTAAATATTTGTATTAATTAGGTTACTATTATATTATTTAACATAAGAAATGTAAAATTTTTTGTATGACTTGAGAAATAAAGATTATTATTATTATTATCTTAGTTCTGACACACCCTGTACATTTCAAAATAATTTTAAATTATGTACATTGTCTCCCTACATATACCCATAAAATATTTTGTTTCATGTTTCCGTTTTCGTATAATAATCAACCGAGGCGAATGAGGTGCATACCCTCATGTTTTATAATCAGGACTAGCTTTAATAAATTTGAGAATTTCGAAGTATTAAGTATTAAGATCACATAAAGATGGTGTAGTTTTTATGCAGAAGGAAGCTTTGTAACACTGCTTTCAAGTAAACCGGAAGTGATCAATCGGAGATATACCTCATTCGAGAATATTTTCGATATTGTTAAAATAATACAAAACAATACAAATTTTGAGACGATTTTCTTATTGTTTATATTTATGCTCGCTTCATTTGAATACACCAAGCCATTCTATGTTGGGGAAATTTGATTTATTACTTTGAAGATGTTACAGAATGAAAACAGCTGCGTAAGAAGCTCGTCTCCAGAAATTGTGACCCAATTTAACGACCAACAATATCGAAATTCTCGAATGGTATCTCGGTGTTTTCCGACGCAGCTGTGCTTTCAAAGCTGCCATCTTTATGTGATGTATATGCTTCGAAGAGGCGCAGTCCTGGTACAAAATACGGGGTAATATTCACCTGCGGTGATACGAAAACCGAAACATGTAGAAACAAAATATTTACAGCAATTTATATATGGAGAAGACTACCTGAACCCAAGTATTTTAGTATGCGGGGCTGTCAAGAAACTGGAATAATGACTTCTCAAGTCATACAAGGCCCCATTTCTGTTAAATAATATAATGTGGCCTATTAATACTGAAAACTTATGAACATAATTTGTTCAATAAATATACACCGTTTCAGTTCTACATTATTTTAATTCTAGGACATAAAATGATGGTAATAATAAAAAAGCTTTTTTTTTTTTTTTATTACAGTTTTTAAAATTTAATTTTTTTTTTTTTTTTTTTGTAATATGTATTTATATTTAGAATCAATACAAATAATCAAAATTCAACTCAAAATAAATTGAGAAAGACCCAAGAAAGCGAGGTCGATCTATCAAGCGCCAGCACGTTTGTGGATTAACAAACAATATGGCAATTAAACATATAGCTATTAATGGTAAAACTACATATAAATTACGAAGTCAAAAAAAACTGATTGCGATAATACGACAGCCAAACAATAAACTAATAAATCTTTCAACAATATTCACCATACTATACATAAAATAGAAATAAAAATTTTCTATAATACGTGTTAGAGAAATAATAGAAAACAAAAAAAAAAAAAAAAAGCCACGCATTAATTTGTCCTCAAATACGCGGCACTGTCGTTTACGATAACGACGACAAAGGTATGCCAATAATAAATGAGTCTTGATACTAGCAGTATTTTAAGCATATGTTCAACATGCCAAAAATACTGCTGTGCTCGTCGCTGGTACAATAAAATTTCAATAACGACATCTTGCTGATGACACAGGCTGAATTTGTTGCATAGGTGTGAACAAGACCCGCAACCATTTCGTTACCCTCTTCTTTGTTGGATCCCTATGTTTTTGTATTCTTCTTTAATATTCTTTCTGTAGTAGTTTTTAACTACGCTTATAGGAAGCACAGATGCACTGTTCACTCTGAGGGCCTCAAGTGCAATACGATCTTTCAATGTACAGTTTGTCAGGACTGTGATAAGGGTTCTCTGCCTTTTAAATGTCTTCTTAATATCTTGTTTTCTTCTGCATCTGGCTAAAGATCTTACATGGACTTACACCAGTGTTTACTGTAACACAAATAAGAATTACTAACACTCTTTGTTATTTAAATTATATTGTTTGACCATAGATCTGTATCAGGCTCTGGTTACAACAATGAGGCCTGCCTTAATCAAGCAATATGTCATTTTTCCCTCGTAAAGGGTATTTAAATTATAATAATTCATTTAAGGTCATAGATACCTCAGGAGCTCTGCTGGTCTGCTTTCAATCAAATCTTATAGTCTCAGTATATTCATTCTGCAGGCCTGTGTTATTCGTTTCGTCAATTTCCTATAAACAGATTTTACTACTATGACTTTCAATAACTGCTGTAATGTAACATATGTGATATATGATATATAACATGATAAAAAAGGACACAAAATCGACTCACTGCGTTGAACAACAACACGACATGAATAATAGTTTTCAAGACCCATTTTTCATATGCTACCACCCCAGGTCTTGAACATAAACT
>NW_022147010.1:29265-82532 GCF_002938485.1 Sitophilus oryzae
CATACTGTCATTGAGACTGCCTATATCTATTGCGTTATACTTTCCATTCTTCTTTAAGAATCAAGCGAAGTTCATTTAATGAAGCTGGTACCGCTTTGCGACCTCTAACGGTCCTGCCCAGCATTTCGCAAACGTCGAACATGGCGATGGGCAGTTCATAGTAGTATATAGTTCACATTAATCATCAAAGCCGCCTTGTTACATTGAAAAATAACTTCAAAAAGATATGATAATTGAAAAATTGCAAATTGTTATTGGCAAGTTCATTTCGCTCATAAAAATCAACCAAAGCATGTATTGACATAATCCAAAAACAAAATGCTCAGAGACATGGCTCTGACCGTAAAATTATATTTTAGAAAATCTACACACGACATTATTGCACAGGTGTGTTTTAAATTAAGGTAAAAAATAACCCACCTGATTAGCCCTGTATATTATGTCAAATACTGAAGTTTATAAAAAAGCTGTGCTTATTAAATTTGATATAATTATTTACAGCTTGGTTAGAAAATTCATGAAAATAAGTCTAAAAATAACAAAATATAACACTTTTTACCTACTTAAAGCAGTATTTGCTTAAGACTCCTTTGACATGGAGTTTATGCTCAGGCGACTATATACTGAGTATCAGGAATGTGGTCTAGAAGTCAGTTTAGAAAAAACAGAATACTTGGTATTAAATTCCGACACCAAATTTGATATTCTAATTGACGACAAGGCAGAAATACAACAGGTAGACACATTCAAATATGTAGGAGCTATAGTTGATAAAAATGGAATCGGTGGGACAGAGATATGACAGAGAATTCAGAACGCGAGGAGAGTGGTAGGAGCACTTAACTCAATCTGGTGGGACAAAACATATTAATATAAAGAATAAAAAACATATTGGCCAAACAATGGTAGAATCGGTCTTAGCTATGGGAGTGAGATATGGGCCCTAAGAGAAGAAGATAAACGGAGAATATTGGCTGTAGAAATGGATTACTTACGTAGAAGCGCTAGAGTGTCCAGATTACAAAGAGTGAGAAACGAGGAAATCAGAAACAGAACATCGGCACAAGAAACAGTAATTCAACGAATAGAGAAAAGAGGTTGGAGATGGTTTGGTCATCTAATGAGGATGGAGGACACAAGATAGCCAAAACGTGTATTCAAATGGTCACCCACTGGAAGAAATAAAAGGGGACGCCCGCGTCGGTCCTGGAACGATGGTATACGACAGGCGATGAGAGATCGGAATATCGAAGATCTCGTGTACGACAGAGATGGCTGGCGATTGAGACTGGGAAGGCAACATTTAGTTGTATAATCTGTATAGTACAATAACTGTATTTTATAAGATTAATCCCAAATATAAACATAACACTTTAAATTTGGCCAAAAATTTCTCCGTTGCGTTTTTTTTGCATCTGAGTGTATTTCAAAAAGTGTGAGTGGATCAGGATGATTTTTTTAATGAAATACCCCGTATATTATTGAATTTTTGATTTCCTTCAGATCACTTTACATATCCTAAGATATGAGTAGGTAGTTTCAGAGATATTAATAAATAATGAACACACACAATATATTTTTTTCTTTTTTAAAAAAATATTAAAGATAAAGAACAAATCAAAACTATATTAGGTATTTACTTTATATGGTCTGGACTTAACTTTACTGTAAATATCATAATTTTAAATCATACAGGGTGTTAAAAATCTACGCCAAACTTCTAAAATATAAAATAATTTTAAAAGTGTAATAAAAGCCACCAAATTATTCAAGACTAATATATCGACGACCTACATAAAATATTTTTCCGATAATATTGCATGTTAGGTATCTGAGATTTTTAAAATAAAGAAAATAATGAAGACGTAAGAGCTCTTGAATTTTTTGTCAAATCCATTCTCGAACCGTTTTATCTGCGATGTCCCTTAAGACCCGTAAAGGCACTACGAGCTCCAGAGAGTTACATTATATTTTAAATAAATTGGCTTCTTTTAAGGAAGCCAGGAAGTTATTTCCTGATTTCGATTTAAATACTTTATTATTTTTTGTTTTATATAAGGAAAGTAAGCAGCTCCAGCTCTATTGCCCTCTCAATAAAAAAAGCATTTTATACAGAGTCGTTGTTATGTATGGAAACGGTCGATTATTAGGTAAAATATAGAGCAAAAAATTAAATACGTATAGAGGGTCGGGGTCATAAAGTCATGGCACAACAAAATATCATTTTTAAATAGAACCCCCTGTATATTATTGCACATTTCAATTCTTCCTCAGTTCTAATCAAAATTCGAAATACACACAATGTACATCAAACCAACCTCTTCCGAGTTGTTGACTTTTGAACATATCACTTAAACAATTTGATTTAATTAATCAGATATGTTCAGCTTCATTTAATGGTGCCATTCTGTCGAAACTGTGATACTGTTGTAATGAATTTTTAAATACTTATTAGCGACTAGAACTATACAGGGTCGGTCATATAGTTGTGGCACAACAAACTTTTTTTTTTTAAATATCCCCTGTATTAATGCATATTTCAATTCTTCCTTCAATTTTAAGCAATAATCCTAATAAAATTGTTTAAGTGATATTTTCAAAAGTGAAAAACTCGGAAACGGTGGGTTTGAGATACATTGTGTGTATTCTGATTTTTGCTTAGAATTGAAGGAAGAATTGAAATATGCAGTAATATACAGAGGGTTCTAGTAAAAACTAAACTTTATACACTGCTGGCAAAGGAATATTAGCAATAGGAGGTTTTCAATGCGATAAAAAAGATGGTAAGGCTGCAAAATACACTGCAGTACAACAGAGACGGATAAAGTGTCTTTCCCTACCATTGTATAGAGGAAGTGATCATAGAAGTAATACGACGAGAGAGCCCCAGCGAGAGGGGGCGCCGGGAGGGTCTTTAAGACGCTTGTGGGGGGGCTACCGCCTACTAATAGAACAGAATCAAAAATAGAAACAGGACGGACAGTGTTGCCATTCAATTAAATCGAAAATATGTTGGCTTGTCAAAATCCTAAATCTTCTAATCCCATTATCTTGCCTACTTAATGAAATATTAAATAAGTACGAAACAATTTTAAGAATGTTTTTCTAGGCACATAACTTCTTTCTAAAACGAAAAGTAACACGCAAAACTTTGAAATCATTTCTAAAATAGCAAGTGCAATTCTATGAAATGGCAACGATCTTCCTAGCAGTCGCACCGACACAGTCGGTCGGCGGCGGCGCTTGACAAAGCCTCGGCTGTGACAAAGGAATTATGCCAAAAAAACTTTATAGGAGTAGCCGAACAGGGTTGCCGGGTTTGTTAGATTATAACTCCATACGAGAACAAAATTCTCGGTAGATCTTCAATAAAAAATTAAAAGTACAGAAACGAAATAAAATATAATATTTAAGTCCAAAATTAGGACTCCTATGTGTCGTAATAATAGATCACTCAAATAAAATACAAATATAATAAATATAACAAGAATTAGAAATAGCTAGGTATATTATTTGATATTAAAAAAATATTGGAATTAAATAATATTAATATATTAATAAAAAACATAAAACTATAACAAGTAGGGATAGCAGTCACAAATTAGTGTAGCAGTCACTTTTACCTTTGTACAAATTTTGATCAGTGATATCTAAAATTAATTTCATTTCAATGGGAAAGCTGTAGCAACTCTCAACAATTTCATATTAATATATTTTTTGACGGGAAAATCACTAAAATATTTGTCCGAATTTAGGTTGTTTCTTAATTTAAATTTTGTTTTTGTTTACATTTTTTGGGGGAAAATATGGGTTTAACTTTAGTATGAAATAAATCTTTTCAAAAGATATCAACTTCTTCGGGCATGTCGCCAATACCGCTCCTAATAAAGAGTAATAAGGATTTATAGGAATATCTCTGTAACTCTGCAACTAGACAGAACGATGACCTGTATCTGTGTTATCAACAAAATTTATGAAACAATAATAAAGTCAGATTATACAGATTCCAACGCGGCAGTCGCTTAATTCTTAGTCAAATAAGTCAGCTTTTAAAAGTGCTTCTATTGTAAAACTAAAGACGCAGTTGAATGTATCGTTGGTTTTTCTTTTAAACGGTAGATCGGTAGCTTACAGACGAAACCGGTAGACCTGGCAACTCTGTGATGAACTGACGGGAGTCGGAATGGCGAGGTGCGGAGGCGCGTGAAGGGAAATAAAATAATGGCGATAAATAAAGGGCAGGAAGATGGGTATCATGAGTGGATGGGAGGTGGCGGAATTTCCAAAATTTGTCTTATTGGAGTTTGTCTAAATAGACAGTCGTAGTGGAAGTGGAAACGGGGAAGTTGATGTCCATCTCTGTTTAAGCATAGACTTTTATAGGCATTTCATTCCAATGCATGTGATTCCTATGCCTAGATATCCATTGCCGGGCCTGTATGCCACGACTTTATGCGACCGACCTTTTATACTTAAGTTTGTTACTCCCCATTAGTGTGATGGGAATACTGGTTCCACGTGAGTCGCGTTACAATAGCGACCGTTCCAGAAAAATACCGCGACAAAATACCGCGATTTTGTAACCGAGGTTCCGACTTCCAAAATGTTCGGGGAGGTTTCGACTTCCAAACCGTCAGGGTTGCGGTCCTCGCTAAAAATATATCTAACTTATCTATATTTGTAGATTAATGCAACTTTTATCTGCCACTCATTTTCCAAATATCGAGTTTATAATTGTGTATAGCTAATTTATCTCATTTTTTAGAAAAACGATGACATTCCTTTGTTTTATTTTCTTTATCAATTTTTGTTTAAATAAAATGAACGGCTCATATTTATGTATTGCAATATAATATATTTAATGTTAAAATCAAGAACAAAGTCTAAACCACTGCCAAAAAATTGTTTATTGGTCTAATCCTTAAAATAAATATCATAAACAATAAACTTATATAAATGTATAAAAGCAAATAAAATATTTTATTTTATTTGCTTTTGTTTTCATCTTTCAAACAACACTATTTCATACCACGCCTATTACATACCAAAACCGCTATTTCGAAAGTAACATAGCGACACGACGCGGACGGGAGCACCAACGCCAATAGTAACTGACCAAATCGCGACAGGCAAAACCGAAACCCTAGAAGCGCTCCAACGACTGCTGGAATGAAGTACGTGGCCAACGAGGTCGAGCGTCGATAATCAGTTAAAGCAGTTACTTCTGTTCGAGACAGGCAGAACTACGGCTCTAGGAGCGCGACGGTTGGAGCGAAGTAGGCCGCCGCTGAGGTCGAGCGTCGATGCCCAGTTACAGTAGTTACTTCTGTTCGCGAAAGACGGAACTACGGCTCTAGAAGCTCGACGGCTGGAGCGAACACGTCCTGATCGAGATCGCGAGGCGCTACGGACATACCAGTTCTAGATACTACTGTTGGCGACCGACGAAATCACGACGGCTGGAGCTAAACACGTCGCTATGCGGTTACTACGGTTTGAGCCAACTCCAAAATTATTATTGAAAAAAAAATATTTGCAAATTATAAACAATTTATAATTTTGTCGTCATTATTATCGTCGTTCTTCAGTAACAGGTTCCTGATTCGTTCGCGCGACACGACGTTACAAAAAAATACCGCTCCAAAATCGCGTTACTAAAATACAGACACATCACTACTCCCTAATAGATATTTAAAGATCCTATAACTTTTGTATTTAACTTCTTGCTGTACCTCCTATATGTTACCTAATAATCGACTACCGTTTCCATACATAACAGCGACCTGTATAGTTCATATCAAATAATTTTTGTCGCAATTAAGCTTGACCGGCACTGCGTTGCCCACTTTTACATATATTCTTTTTACTCAAAATATTTTAGAAACAAAACGAAATTAATTATAAATATATAAGCAGTTATTATTTGTATCAACAAAAATTACCTTCTTAACAGCACTTAAGGACACAAAGGGCCATTATCGTCGGGGTTCAAAGATTTAATAAAGTTGCGATGAGTTTTTACGGCTATTAAGCTCCCTTGTTCCCTGCACTAAAAGGGGTTCTAAAAGAACAATGTTCGACAAGGTCTGCTAGTAAAATTTTCAGCTTAAAGTATCACCAACACTGTTTATTTAAACCAAAAACTCGTAATACAAAACTAAAGTGTCCAAACGAATGACAATGTCAGAAATAAATAAATAAATGTGGCAACTTGACTTTTTTTACAGCTGAGCTACCACCTGAATCCCTTTAAAGTGGAAATTTAAATTCCAGTTAGTCAGCCTGGCGCCAATATGTCCATGGTTGGCAACAATGAATTTAAAAATCGCCCTAAAAAGTTTAAATAGTATGAAATATAGTGCCATAATTAATAGTAACTACACATAACACCGGGTGGCCTAAACCTGATGTAGGACTTGCTCGGAACACTGGGTTACCCGGTTTTTAATTTATCTAAAAATAGCATACCTTTATATATTTACATATTAATTCCTTTTATAATCTACTAATTTAGGTCAACACTATGCGCTATAAAAGCTTTCAGCGAAAATGCAATTTCAGAGACATATGTTTGCCTCAAACACAAAAAGTGATTTTTTATCACGATGATGGAACCTTTTAAAACACCCAGCTATATTTGAATAGAAATTGAATTTTCTGCTCTAAAATTTGTAATCAAGTTTGATGCGTAATTTTTTTTTTGAAATAAACATTTTTAAATAACTTTAATATTGATCTTAGTTCTGATATACCCTGTCATTTCAAAAGTTAGTATCAGTATCATCTATATATGCATATTTTGTTTATAACATTTTTCTAATTTACAGGGTGGTCCGAACTGTATTCGGGAAACTGGCAGCAGCATATTCTGCAGAAAAATGTTAAAGGGCTTAGTAAAACATAGGCACCTCAAATCTCAATCAAATCGGAATATCAGTTCTTAAAATGTCTTTAAAATGTGTTATTTTTTAAAGTTTGATGCCCTCTAACGCAACGAAGCACTTGTATCAAAGAAATTGTGTCTAATGAAGTTATTTTCAATTTAAAATGTAGTAGTTCCATGCTGTCGACGGAATATTGCGACACCCTGTATATACATGGCACTCTAGATTGAATTTTAAAATACGATTTTTTTTATTAATTCATTCAGAATGTCATTTTTAACGAATAAAATAAAAATACAGAGGGTGCCATTTAAAAATCGTAGTCATTTCCGGTGAAACAGGAAGTGATCAAAAACAATTGAATACGTCAATCAATCCTAATTTATGTCTTATACTAACATACCAAATCTCATGCATCTGAAAAATTAAAAGTTATAAGGGTGAGCCACTTTGAGACGCACCACCCGGTATACTATAGTACATATAAAGCTTTTTTTATTAGAATCGACCCCTTAATTAGTATGTAATTAAGGATTATTAAATACATATATTATACATATTTTATTACCCTGTAGATTATTAAATACATATTTAAGACCATATTAAAGATGATACTAAAAATAGTAGTTTTAAATTGTAATAATCCTGTTAATAATTTAGAAACAGTTATAAAATTAATTATTAATAAAACTCTAAATCA
Organism: Sitophilus oryzae; assembly: GCF_002938485.1. Classification (NCBI taxonomy): domain Eukaryota; kingdom Metazoa; phylum Arthropoda; class Insecta; order Coleoptera; family Curculionidae; genus Sitophilus; species Sitophilus oryzae. Next base: position 36,850 of record NW_022147010.1, read on the forward strand.
ATCAGAAATTATAATCATTTTAAGTGTATTTGTGTACAATTTATTTTCTAAAATTCTTCTATAATGTGAAAGCATGACACACCTTTCTCATATTATAAAATCTACTAACTGGTGACTACTAAATCTACTACTTATTATAAGTTTTAATGTTTATCAATTATGTGTATTTATATATTTTAATATTTAGTTTTTTCTATAATTTATTATATTACGTGTCCTTTAATTATTCAATATCCTGTTTTGTTTCGCTATTAATATGACAATATATTATCTTTATGATTGTATTAACGAAAAATATTATATTAATTAATCGTATTATAGTATTTATTGGTATAGACAATAATTTATTTTAATTATAATAATTTTATGAATACTCGAACTATATCTAAACACTAACAAAACAAATGAAGTGAGTGGGTGAAATTCAATTTCAATTCATAAATTTAAATAAATTTCTACATCATCAATTATGTTATATGCAGTTTGGTAATATGATTAATGAAACGCATATCCAGAAATAAAAGCATTTGAGGGTTTGAACTGATATAATTATTATTATAATAATTAATTTTAAAATGGTTAATTTTCAGTGATATATTTGATATATTATATATATTATTAATAAATAATAATTACAACTATCAATACATACATATACATACTGCCATCATTAGCTGACGAGATTGACACGCATCAGAAGATAGCCACGCAAGGCGTTTCCTTTAATCAGCTATACTGTGACTGAAAAGCCCTAATACGTGATGTTATCTCCCAACCGCACTCCGGACATTCGCTAAAAATCTTATTGCTTTGTTGCCCCTTTACTTTATGGTTGTCGCTGTTAACTGAGTGACTGAGTTTGCAATTCTTCTCCATTCCGTTCTATTGTGAGCTACTTCTTCCTACTTATTCTGCTTGTTAATCCCCTTAAGTTTTCGTAGAGGTCCTGTACACTTTGAGTTGTCCACCCGGCCTCTTTATCAAGGTTCACAAACAAGCTCACCGTAGCAGAGATTGGCATGCGGTTTTCTTTGCATTCTGCATACGTGACCCCAGCTTAAGGGATTTAGTAATCATGACTTCAATACTCTCTCGCAGTTAGCTGTTTCAAGGACCGATACATTTAAAAAAATAAAAAAAAACTTTATTCTTAAGAGTTGTCTAAGGTGTCTGTGTTGCAACTTCTTTAATGCGTGTGTCGGCGGTACGGTATCCAGATTTCAGTTTTCCATAACACATGATGGGAATTATTGTTCGGTACACTGTAAGTTTCGATTTTGTGCTAAAGTCATGATTGTAGAAACCAGATTTTCTACAATCATGACAAAAAAGACAGGGTTTTCTAGAATAATACATAATAAATAAAGGAATATATGTATAGTATTTATTTATTTGTTCACTCACCCTGCAACAGTCTGTACACAGGGTGAGTGAACGATAGAGTAAAGTCTATTATTCCATTTGTTTCTGAGGTTTACAAAAATTTAAATGAAAAAAAAAAAAAAAAAAAAAAAAAAAAATTATTTTAAAAATTATTATAGATTATACAGGGTGTTTCAAAAATGTGTGGCGGATATAACATATGTTTTTAATTTAACACCCTATTTTTTTATTTTATTTTAAATTTTATGTAAAATTCTATAACTTTTTGTATATAATGTTATATATCTACAGTAGTATTTCAATTTCTTTAAAACAAATACTAGTCGTATTTTGCGCGTGATAAAAAATTTCAGTGATTGTCCATTGTTTCTGAAGTTGGACTACTAGAATTTGGTAGGAGAGTTTTATGGAGATGAAGAAAAAGATATATCAGTTAGAAGGGTGTTCAAAATATATTTATGAATAAACTTAAAATTAAAATCTCAAATTTTGAATGGCACGCCCTAGAAAGCTTAATATTGCGGTCAGAATATGGGCTATAATTTATTTAGCTAAGGGATGAAAAGGGCAACATTTATATTGAAATCATTATTTTATTCAATATTCATATAAAACTGTATAAAAGAATTAGTTTAGTAAATTCATAAAATTATATAAATAAATACAATAAATTTGTCAAATAAGAATTATGCGATTCTCTAAGATGTAATTGAAAATTATTTCAGAATGCTTTATTAAATCGTAAGCTTAGAAAGTACAAAATCCAATAAAGACATTTATTAAATCACGGAAAGCCAGGAATTTATTTATTTGAAATCACAGTCCTTATACTCGAAATCGATAGATTTAAAAGTAAAATACCTTGAATTTATAAAAGACCGGAAGGAATCTTGATCGATTTAAGCGGAGAGGAAAAGACTTTTTTAAAATAAACATTTCAATTTGATATTTAGACATTTTTTAAATAAAAAATTGTGGACAACATTATATTCAGCAATCTTAAACAGCATTAATTCTAATTTATCGATATTAGACATGAAACAAAAAGAATTTCGGACTTCCATTGTTTTTATTTATTTTTTGATCACAATATTTCGGTCAGAAGAATCACTGACCGATATAAGTGTAAACTAATCTAATTTAAACCATTGAGTTTTTCTAATATAGTCAGTATCTTGAAGAAACTGGATGTCATGTACAAAAGGTGAAACAACGTAAGTAGGTATTGTGAACCATGTTTGGTCAACAGAAGGACATGGGGTTTCTGCATCAGCAGCAAGTGAAGGTGCGTATTCATCCGAACGAACGAACGAGCGCGAACGAATGGAAGGGTATATTTGCCGGTGGACCAAACGCATGCGGTCGTTCGTTTGTCTGCCTCGACCATCCGTTCTGGTCGGTACATCAGCGTTCGCGTGCGGTCTTCTTGTGCGGTTCTATCGTACGGTCCCCGTCCATACCACTAGCGGACATTCGTTCGTTCGGATAATGAATACGCACCTTTACATCAGACGTAAATCAGGAACTAATAAACAAGATTAAACAGGTTTAAACAAGGAAAAACCGCTTAACAGAAATAAACGGGTTTTAACAAAAAATGAACAGGTCTGTTGTTTTAAGCTAAAAAGCGGATCAAAGCACTTCAAAAGCGGTTCAGACCTGTTCATTCTTATTTATTAGCGTATTTTAACCGTTCTTACCTGATTTACGTCTGACGTCACTTCCTGCTCCTTATTGCTGTAACCCCCATCGCCCTCTACTCAGCACAATATAAAGTGGTCAAAAGCTCGGATTGTCTACAGGGAAACTCATTCGAAAGCGCTTAAGTTTACAGGGGCCGTTTTTATTGCAAACAATAACGATTTCTTGTTTTATTCAGAAAAAAGGAAAAGTGTCGTAAGTTGCTTTCAGAAAAGGATGGTAAGGCTGTGATCGTCTTACAGTTAGTTGACCAGAATTTATAGGAAAATCATTAGCTGACAAAATTAAAATGTATTAACACAATATGAAATCGAGATTCTCTGATCAAACCACCAAGTACTTACGTTTAATGACTCACTGTTTTCACTGTACCCAATTAACTCTATGCAGATGTCGGTTGTGTCTTCAACAAAGTGAACAGCAGAGTAACACTATTAACAATTTTTAAACTATAATTTATGAGTGTATTGATCAAGTTAGTTATTAGTTTTCTACATTGTGTTCGAGAAATGATTTTTCAAACGGGAAGAGTTTTAAGGTTTCCAATATTGCAAAATAATCCATAGCCGAAAGCTATTTTCACTTCAATTAGGGAACATTTTCCCGAACGCAACACCTATCAAGTTAATTAAATAGACCAGACAAACTAAATGAGCCGTACTCCCGTCTACGTTCGTACTCCCGTCTACGAGTTCGTCTCGTAGATTTATTAACATAAAACACTTCATTAGCCACAATTTCCTCGATATTGGGCGTGTTGGTATAAGATGACTTGCTTTATTATATCAGACTAAATTGTGATATATTTGAGCGTAAACTATTATAACAAGAAAGGGCTATTAACTTTTTTAAGCGCGTATTAAAAGCAATTAAGCCTGTACATGTTTTCTTTCTACTTGAATTTAACAACTTGAAAAAAATATTTTTAGACGATTTTTTTAGCAGACTGTATGAGTTTTAGTTATACGGGCTCTTTCAAACAGAGACCTTTTTAATAGCTTTTTAGAATGAATTAACATTAAATACAAATCTGTTTGTTTTAGATTAGGATAATTCAATATATTGTTGGCATATCTTAAGGACCGTTTAGACTTTTCCCATGTAGCATCTATCTGATTTCGAACTAAATCTGACCTGGAGCGACGTCAACAGATTTTGTGCAAATTAGTTGGGTGCTGGTGATACGACTGGTGACGTCGCTTCCTGTTAAAAGCGACGTCGTTAGATCCGAGTCGGTAAATCAAACGATCTGTCGACGTACAAAAAAACAAATATTAAAAAAAAAACATTTTTATTAATTTATCAACGTCGTTCCTACGTTGGTTTGCACGACGTACATATACTTGAACTAGCCCGACGTCTACCCGCTGTCCGAATAGGATACGTACAATAAAATTTGTCAAATAAGAATAGGATACGTCTCACTGATAATCCCCAAAGTAACGTCCAATTATATTTTGTTGTATTTTATGTCCATATTTATAACCTAATTTACGTATCTCTATTTACGTCCATAAATACAACCCATTAAGTAGAATTTGCGGCCTAAGGAACATCATGAACATAACCTAATAAAATGTTTTTGTAAACAAACTAATTTGTTTTATTATGCCTAAAAAGCACTAAAAATGCATTTACACATTCATCTACATTTTATAGAAAGAGGTCGAGGCTTATGCAAAATAATAATAGTAGTAGTAGTAGTGATGTCTTGCCTCCACCCACGAATGTTTTTTATCCGGAAGAGATGCTGCATTACACTGGTGCATCTTAATTTCTTATTTTAGCTTAGGAAACCAGCAGACCCCAACCTCCTCCCACATGTGAGGTGCTGGTTCCAATTCTTTTAAATTTTGTATATATACTATCTTAAAAAAGTGGCTGCCTAAACTAAAATATAATTGCACAAATCTACAAATCGCTGCTACGCAAAGTGAGGTTACGCCTACGAAACCGTTGAACCGTCAACCATCAAACATTTTTTTTGACAACAAACGATTGACCTATCATAGACCAATAACATACAACGTCGGGAGTCGTTTACCAGGAATACGAAAAATTATATCCTCTGTGGTCGACGACGGATACTCCTACGTATGCCGGCCAATCGCAAATTTTACGTGGCGTACGTTGGAATTATATATGTGCGATATAATACGAATTGCCGGGTAAATGGTTTGATGACTTCGGTTTGTGAGACGACTAATGTTGAGACCCGGTCGGAATTGGTATATTGGTAGTTCATATTAAGTCGGACATAGAAATCCGCCATTCTTAACAAGCATCCGATTGTCAGCAAATTTTTTTCAAAATAATTTTTTTTAATTTATATTCACATTCCGATTTAGTAGAATAATATTGATAAGGTTGAGTTTGGGGAAACCACAGTACAGTTTATGATTAAACAACTGAAAATAAAATTAAAAATATTTTGATTTTTTATAGATATTTTTATTTATAAATCTACCCAATTTTGAAGGCGCTCGTTGTTTCCGGAGTATTTTAATCAGATATATCATAAAGTAATTTTTTTGCAGTATATCTGATTAATTCGTAATATTAATCCGTTGACAAAACTGATGTCTGGATTAATGATTCAGAATGATTATAATATGAAATTAGATAGGCACTTGCCAGAGGGTTTTATTCGAAGGGTGATTATGAATCCATTTTTAATTGGGTAGTTTGGTTAGGTTTTTATGTATTCTTGGTAGCAGCGAATTTGAAGCAAACGTAACGTAAGTGCTTGCGACGAATTTTAAGTAACTGAAATCCAACGTAACATGACGTTGGTAATTGGTAGATTACATTCCCTATTAGGTCTAATACCGACGTCGAGGCGACCCGAATCTATATTCTCCATTTAGGTGCAAATAAGGGTCTTGAGGCGGTCGAACCGACGTTGGTACCCGACGTCGGGTTTGTTAGACGCGAAGTATACCCGACGTTAGATTACGTCCAAATGCTACTTGAGTTAGATATTGCGTTAAGCTAAGGTAAGATAATGTGTTGGGAAAGCCAATTTATACAAAATTTATGTAAACCAATATAAAATAAAATAAGACTGGCACTTGATATTTCTTTTATATATTTCCACTAGTTCCAGGGAGGATTATAAATTTGGTGTAGCACGAGCCAATAAGAAAATGTTATGCGCATTGCTACCGCCTGGGAACGAAACGTGCGAGGATCTTTACCAATCTGGTTGATTGAAACCGGGATACCATGATGAATTTTCCTGACGTCAGACAATATTTGGGTTTTGTAATTTGAGCGGTGACCGTTTACTGAAAGCCAAAAAAACTAAAGCTGACAAAGCAGATTCGTCATGATCGAGGTTTACAAAAATAACATTGTGTGAATTTTCTTTCAGTTGCCCAGAAACTGGTTTTTGGCTCAGATGAACCCGCCACAAAGGTATAGCTATTATTTAGAAAGTTATTTATTTAGTTCTATTATCTTTACTTATAAAATCGAAACAAAGATATATAAATAGCAAAAGGGTAAGCCCTTTCAAAAGCAAATATATACACAATGAGCTTATTTTCAAAACTTCATCTTGACTATTTCTCCATTTCCGTTGTTTAATCTTCAACAATAACATTTTCTCCCTTTCAACTTCTATAAAAGCAAATCCAAACATCTATGAGATGGAAAAACCAACTTGATCGCCAGTTCCCTAAGCTTACATTATTTTTCTTTTCTGGTGTTATAACAATGCAGCTTGGTCTTCCAACTCATATTTGTTTTGGGACAATTATTCTTTACGATTTTCAATAACTATTTTTTTGATTAAATGAAAATAAATCTACGGATAGAGAATCTTAGAATCTGGGAAGTGAAACAGATGACTGTCGTCGCTTGTTGCACTGTTATTACTTCGAAAGCACGAAGTTGGCGCTGTAATATGATAGCGAACGTTTATATTTGCAAGGCAATCTAGACTACAGGATTATCTCGTTTTGTTGTATGTGAAAATAAATATTACGAGAACGGTACATGATACAACGTATTGCGGGTGTTTCAAAACATGTGCCCTTCTCTCGTGGGGAGATTCCTTACGTAAAAAATAAGATTTATTTTTCACCATATCAACAACAAATCGTTACATTTTTTGTTTCAGCGGCTACAAGTTGTTAAAGCGCCAATGATCTTTCGATTTATTATAATTTTTCTCTAAGTACTTTTTGAGTTCTAATGAAATTTTGAGGGGAAAAGTTACTATAAAATAACATATTTTTAATGCTAAAAAATTTGGTGTCAAATTCGTCAGGGGTAGTACATATGGAGTTATCACACTTAAGGTATTTTTTCAAAAAAGAAATATTTTTTCAGTTTTATAGACTTTTTTTTTATTTTAATATCAAAATTGTGTAGGCCGTTTAATGCCAATTAAAAGTTATCTCTTGATATTTTGTGTGAATTCGACGCAACGATGAGACCTAACGCCGCGCATTCATCGCAATTATAAGGTAAAATACAAAAATAAAATTAATAAATTACATATTTACCTAATTTATTCCTTTTTACGTAATTTATTATCTAATATTAAATATTATTATAGTAAACGCCACGAATGTTTGGGAGTGATTCAGCGGTCGCTACCAAGTGAACTAATCTGTTCAAGGTCATAAAAAACTTAATTCCAGTGCCGTGTGGTGTTTCAAGTCATATAATATCAATATATAATCTGTTATAATTTGTTGTTTTTTAAAAAAAAAAAAAAAAAAAAACATATATTTGGTTATAAATATAAAATGGGATGCCCCATTGGGAGTGCACACAAGCATACCAATGGACTGACGCACTAAAACGAATCAATCAAAGAATCGCGATATAGTATCGTCTTTGTCAATCACGCTAACATTTTAGAATAAGTAAGAGAAGCGCAGGCCGGATAGTTAGACCGGGCCTTTAAAATCCTACGTCTGCGGTAAAATTTACGTTTTTAATGTAAAATGATAGCGCGCGTGTCGATTCCAACTTCATCAAGCGATGAATCACTCCCAAACATTCGTGGCGTTTACTATACTATTAGTCCAGCCTACAGCAATTTCAAAATTAAAAAATAACGGTATTTAAGATAATTACAAAAAACCTAATTTAAAAAAAATAATAATAAAATGAAGGAGGCTGAAATCGACAAATTTTGAGAAGAAGTAATTGTCGGCATTAAACTACTTACCATATTTCACTAACAAGAGAAAAAAATCGGTGGCTTACATTCTCTTTTTAGAAAATTATTGCAGTGTCCCTGGTGAATATGTATGTCGACACTTAAAAGCTTTTAAATATGTCGCATTTAGAGTAACTTTACCTCAAAAATTTCATTCAAAACGCTAAAAAGTACTTAGAAAGAAATTATAATAAATCGAAAAAAATATTAAGACTTTCACACCCTGTAGCTACGAAACCAAGCAGAATCCGAGAACCCATTTTGTTAATACTGTTAAGAAATTGTTTTTATGTATTTGCATCTGTAACAATCTTAAAACTCGGTTTAAGTCAATCACCTAAATTATATTTACATTTATCTACTTTCTTCTTCTTTTTTTAGTAGAAGCAACTTACGTTACAGTTAAATCAATAAAGAATTTTCTCTATAGCAGCTTTGTAAAATAATAGCAAAATCATTTGTATTCAAAAGAAATCGGAATTTCGTTTGTTACGAGAACTTTCTATCTTTACGATCATGGCTTAGGAGCTGATGTTAGAAAAAAGTTGTTATCTTTGGTAATTTTGCACTTGGGACCTATAACGCAGATTTTCCGGAATATTTTACAAGTAGTATGGGAGACGCTAAGAGAAAAAAAGAGACGTAACACGAGTGGTGTTAAAGTAGATCAGTTTTTCCAAATTCGCGTAGCGAGCTTAAATGGAAAAAAGGGATTTAGTTGTCATGTACTGTAATAAGATTTTTTATTTCAACAGTGACGTAGCAAGGAAGTCGCGTGCTCGTGTTCAAATATTTTGGGCCCCTTGCGCCCTCAACAAATAATAATTTTTTTTTAATAACAAAGGGAACATTTCTTATATTATTAAAATAAATATGTGTTTTTCTAAAAAAAACGCAATTGCTATATTAATTCTTACATAAAACATATAGGTAAAAAAAAATCATACATATGTAAGAGTCTTGTTTTCCGTTAAAAATTGTTTATATTAAATTGTGTGTTATTTTAAGAAATAATATTTTATTTGAATCTCTAATTGACTTTTCTTGACCATACAAAATGTCGTTTCCTGGACGATGCGGTTTGCATTGTCGATGATTATTTTGACTGACGTCGCCATTTATCAAAAAATATTAAATTCAGATTATAATTGTGTGGAAAATATTTCTGGGACTGAATAGAAGGAATGAAGTATTATACAGGTGAGTGTATTTTGTTCACTCACGGGCATTACTTGGATTTGTATGAGAGTAGTTTAATATTTAGTTAACAGTTATTGAGCTTTAGTAGTAGATAGATAAGGGTATTTTAGTATTACTTTTGTGTGTGTGCTTTATAGTAGACAAATATTTATCAAGAGGCATTTTAATATAGTTTAGTTGAAAGATAGATGTTTATCAAAGAGTGTTTTAGTGTTATTTATTATAGATACATAATGGACAGCTATTTATCATAGAGTATTTTAGTAATATTTATTGGGTGTGACTTATAATACCTGGCAAATTATCCAAATTATATATTATTATTTTGGAGTGTTTTATAATTTTTACGTATGACCCAAATTGTTTAACAACAATATTATGCTATGTCGCTTTGTGGCTATCCTTTTTGAGCGTGGGAAAGACGCCTTGTCGCTTAACTGCGGAACAATAATAATAAGCTATATCCGCTTTGGCTATCCCTTTTTGAGCCATTAAGGAAAAGACGCCTTGTCGCTTAGCTGCGGAACAACAATAATAAACTGTAATAAACTTGTGGCCATCCCTTTTTGAGCGTGGGAAAGACGCCTTGTCGCTTTGCTGCGGAACAACAATAATAAACTGTCGCTTTACATGTATCCCGCTTTTGAGCGATGGGAAGAGACGCCTTGATAAAACAGCTGCGGAACAACAATAATAAGCTATGTCGCTTTGTGGCCATCGCTTTTGTGCGTGGGAAAGACGCCTTGTAGCTTAGCTGCGGAACAACAATAATAAGCTATGTCACTTTGTGGCCATCCCTTTTTGTGGAACAGACGCCTTGTCGCTTATCTGCGGAACAACAATATTAAGCTATGTCGCTTTGTGGCCATCCCCTTTGTGCGTGGGACAGACGCCTTGTCGTTTAGCTACGAAACAATATTAAAAGTAACTATTTTTATATACTCGATTATGGTGATGTGATTATGTGCGTTTTCCAGTGATGCTCAAGTATATTTTATTTTTTATAGATTGCAAATTGCGTGATCATAGAATGAGAGCATTACACAAGTGTCCCGGCATCTAAGGTGAGTTTAGCTTCTTTTTGTTTATGTTGTTTGAATATTAAATTGATATTAACACCATTCATATATTATGCTATATAAACAAAAAAAAAATATTATATTTTTCTTACTCGCTCTTACACATATTAAAAACAAACATATTTTGGAAAACTTTCTGATATGTCTTCAAGATATTTGTTCTGATACTCTTTTGCTTCCTGTCGCAATTCTGCATCGGAATAATTGGGAAGCACAGACTTCGTTAAAATTTTAAAACTTGCTTTCTACTTCCTATAAGTAAACCGGAAAGTCCCCTGTTAATTTGACTTTTTTTATTATAACATCAAATTTTTTAAAAAATGTCTATACCTATATGGCGAATTCATGTCTCCAAAAAAATCCTATGTGGGTATTTCGCCACTGCACTGCAAGAAAATCTACAAAATAAAATAGTTATTTTTTGTAAACACTTCTGCGTTAAACCCAGGCTAGATTATCTCATTTTAACAGAACGCCAACGGTTTGTTATAGACGTATCTGTTTTAAAAAAGTAAAATGTTCTCGAATAGTTGAATTTAAATATTTTAAATAGTTTTTTTCTTTATTCTTTGTATTTTTTTGTTTTTTTTTTGAAAGAGATAAACTTTCGAAACGTTAAGAATTTTTTTCTTTGTTAGGCAGATTCGTATTACTGTAAACATAACTTCTAAAAAATAAAAAAAAAAAAAAAAAAAACAAATTTCAAAAAAAACTATTTTATTTTTCAGCCAGATTTTCTTGCAGTGCAGTGGCAAAATACCCACATAGGATTTTTTTGGAGAGATCAATTTTTGTAAAATACATTAATTCGAAAAAATCTTTGTTTCGAGGACATTTTGATTATTTTTTTATCAAAATATAGTTTTGATGGTTTTATTCTCTTTCAATTATTAGTTTCATTTTTCTATTGATCGAACTGATTTCTAAGGTGCTTTGAAATAGTTTTTCTAAGGTGCTTAAGAGATGCTTTGAAATAGTTTTCAGACCTTTTTTTATTAGTTTTTTTAGTAACTTTTTTTTCTTTGTTCATGTACCTAACAACAAAGCAGCGTATCGTGATGACCTAAGCGTAGGGTTTAATCTTTTTAATATTCTTTATCTAGATCTAGATTTTTTGCACATCCTCGCTTTCAAGTATCCGCCATCTACTCGCAATCTGAGCAAAATTTATAAATTTGATCAAATTACAGTTGAGGGTTGGAACCTTTGAATTATTACAGCAAAAATAAAAACACTAAATCACACAATGTAAGAAATAAAAGATGTTTTTGGTATGTTGTGGTGATTTAGTGTTTTTTATTTTGCTGTAAAACTCATATCATATTTTTTTAATTAATTTATTTTTGTGTCTAAAATATTTTGGTTAAAAGAAAATATAGAAAAGTGGGCAACCTTGTGCCGGTCAAACTTAATCATGTGACTAAAAAAGAATTTATTTGGTATGAACTGTATTGGGTTTCTCTAAAACTTTAAAGTAGTCCTTATCACATCATTTCGAAGGGGTGAAAAGGGAGAAACGACATAAGCAGATAAATATGATGAAATAAACTGAGAAGAAAAAAACGGTTCTTATATTTATAGCTTTTCCTTGAAGTGGTGCTCTATATATTTCTAGACACTAAAATATGTATGCCAGATGTTTAATATATCCCGATATTTAAATGGATATGATATTCCTTTATTAAAGATACATATATCTTCCTTTTCCGTTTATTTTCCCATAAATTACAGTCTTTTGACATTTAGGGCCTTCAACTTTTCTCTTTTTGTTAACGTTCGAGCTGTTTTTGGAGTTAATCTACAAGAAACAAAAATATTTTTACAATTTACACAATTTTTATTAATTTGCACATTTTGTTAAATTCTATTTGCATGCAACTTAAGGATAAAGTTATGATATCTCAACGAAAATAAACTTTACGTAAAAGTCCTGCGGAATAATTTACAGGCCTGTCCTTTTTAAAAAGGGGGGTGGAATAATTTACAGGCCTGTCCTTTTTAAAAAGTCCAATAACTTAGAGACTGAACCTTTCATATAGCTCTTCGTCAATGGTTTATCATTGCCTAATTCAAAGACACATAATTTTTAGACACTCTGTATGAGGTAGTATTATTTTTATTATTGTAACTGTACTAATCAATAAATAAACCTCAGTAAATATTGAGTATTAAAAACTTTGACACCTTGGAGAAATGAGGAAGCCTTAAAATTTTTACTGCAATTTCACAAAATTGAAAGTATTTCAAAAACAAAAATACAACTTTGATATTTGTTATGTATTTGGGACACTCTGTATTTTTGTAAAATATTTTTTAAATTGTAGCTCTAATAGTCTTCAACGAACTAAAACTTACAATTTGTAAAAATCTAATCGTTTAGCTGCAATACTCCGTGTCCTATATGGTGAACAACCTATTACATATGTAATGTCCGGAATTGCTAAAAAATGTTTAAAGTGAAAATCTGACATAGAAAACCTGATATGGAACCTTTTCAAAACATCGGGTCATCCAGTATATTATAAGGCTTTGAAATCCTGTGTTATTTTTCTCTTTATTTATTTTTTCATTACTGTGATATTTCCACTTTTTTATTTTATAATTTTATATGGGTCCAATATATTTTTCGATAAACTCTTCTATTGGATTTTTTAAATCGTCATTATTTGCGTGTTGTATAAAAACGAATATTAACCCATAACAATAAATATGTATTAGTTTTCCAAATTCAGAATGAACGATCTAATCTCGAACGAATATCAAATCTGATGACAGGCCGGAGGTTGTGTTATACAATATGCTGGAGGAATGCTGCTTATACATATATGGAAAGGAGGTGAATACCAAATAAGGAGATAATAATGAAATTCCGCCAGTTCTGATTACATTAATAATAATATCGGTGCTATATATGCAACACAAAGTTACGCTCCGATGCAGTTGTTTGGATAATCTACAATTATCCGTCAAATCTGTGTCGAATGGTTAATCAGAATTATATTTTTTATGAGTATACATCAGTGATGGGCAGTGGGTAAATACCCAACGAGTAGAAAAATAAAATCTGGGTATACATGGTCAGGCTGAGCGTGCATTAGAAGTTTCTAGAGGACTATAATAATATTATAGTCCTATCTATATCTAGATCGGAAATTTTTTGTACGTCATTGTTCCACAACGAGATCTATCGATTGAAAATATTTTCAATATGGCGACACTGCCGGAAATACTGGAAGTTGACAGCAACTTTCTTATTTGAAATGGGTATCCCCATTTTTTATTACATACTTGAATTATCTGTAAAATTTTATGAATTTTGATATCAAACTCTCTATACCTTTTTTTTGTGAGAGGGTGGTAAAAAACCTTTTATAGATAGATAAATATTGGCTTTTTGAGTAACTTATACTCTCTATGTTTATATGACAAATTCGGACACAAGGTCCAAGGTTACTGGTCAACAAGCTCTTAGAAGAGCTGTTTTTTAATTCTGGTAGCATTATAGATTTAACTGACTGGACTTTGATTTGGATGGTTGTTTAGGTGTCTTATGGTCAGGACAACCTTCTTGGTTTGCCTAACTCCAAACAGTGTGGGAGTCGAATTGTTACCCACTAAAAATGTCCACGTCCGAGAAGTCAGCTCCTCTCCCCTTCACCGATTCTGCCTAACCGCCGCGCCGTATGGCATTACTTTGGGTTCGTACGTATTTTTATGGTTTATATCTTATCTATGTTAATTTTTTTATCTATATCCTATCCTATTTATTTTTAAGATACTTCCGCATTTCCTGCCTGTTCTTCTTTTCCTTTCTCTATTATTATTTATTTCATGAAACCTTTCCTTATATTTCGCTAATTTTGGCCATTTTCATAATCAAGATCTCCGAAGTAGAAAAGTAATTTTATGTTTTTACGTAAAAAAGTGCATGAAGGTCGGTATTTTCGTTAAAGGTGTTAAAGGTTTTTTGAAAAACAGAAAAAAACACACAAGATTTCACAAAACGCAACATATTATATTTAAACAATGTCATTTTTTGGTAACTATAAAACATCTTAACAAGATAACAAAAGTTTAATAATATTATCAAATATTAATCTCATATAGAAAGCTAAGTTTCAACATCATCTTCGACAACCCAATCCGAACAATCATCTCCACAATACATACACATCATAACTTCAACGTTTTCAGGAGAAAGTCTGCAACGTCTAGGGGAGAGAATATCTCTATAGGCTGAAAAAGCTCGTTCGCTATCGACATTTGCCACTGCGATATGCAAAACTTGCATGCAGTATGTAAAAAACTCAGGATAATTGGGTCTCAATCCTAACAGTACCTTGTATACAAAATCTGTATTATCTTTATTTGTTTTGGAGTTCTGACCTGCCTCTTTCACCTCATCCGACATTATACCATGTAAAACTCTGAAATCAGCCGTAGGTACTTTGTGTAACAGATGACTCTTTTCCTTTTCTTTTCAAACATCGTCACAAGTCGCCACAATAATTTTAATTGGCTCAAACAATAGTCTTCTTAAATTGCAAAAAAAGGAAAAAAATGCCACTTTATGCGATAATTATGCACTTTGTGCATTATGCTGCAAAACGACCCGATTATGCGTTATTATTCGTCCTCAGGAAGGTTTAGTGATGACTCAGGTATCAGCTTTGAACCGTTTTAAAGCCTTTTTAAAAATTATACAATTATGCGTTATTATGAGTGCATAATCTACACATCTCTATACATTCCACTCCTCTTGCCATTTTTGATAGGTACCTCTTCGTTGCTGTTTTTTCACCTCATCGTTAATCTCTGCTTTGACATATAACTCTCGCTTTTCCTCAGCTGTTAAATGCAGCGGGATCAGCGCAGCTATAACCAACACGGTATCTGTTGCGCTCTATACTCTATACTTATTACCTAACATTAACCGTTTTTGGGAATAAATATATTTGAAATTTTTGAAGGAATAAAACTACCTGTCAAAAAGAATTGTTTAGCTTAAACGTCAAATTTAGTTAAATAACTTAAAAATGACTTATTTTAGGTAGAGGAATATGCGTAATCAAAAAGTAACGAACTGAAAAATATTTTCACTAGTGAAATAAAAAAGTGGGTTTCCATTTGAAAAAAAATATTTATAATTATTTTACAGCTACGGCCACTATTTTATGACATTCAAATAATTTAATTTCTGAAATAAATATAGCCACATTACTTCTCTTTATAGTCTAAGAGCTAGCAACGTTTTCGAGAAATTATTTTAAGACGTCTGGCTCTTTGATATATGCTCTCTACTATGCTCTCTGGAACAGCATGCGGCCCGTCTGGCTGCCGATACCCGTTGCGTTCACTACTGCGCATCGGAAGAAGATCCTATATTTTTTTTAAATAAGACTTTTTATTTTATTTTCGTTTATATTCTGATAGTAAAGTATTAAGTAAATCTGGTAATTAAATAAAAGATACTAGAATTTAAACGACTAATAAAAATATAGGATCTTCTTTCAATGCGCAGTAGGAAACGCAACGTTTACCGGCAGCCAGACTACTCTAGGGCCGCATTCTCTTCTTGAAAGCATAGTAAAAGATATATCAAAGAGCCAGACGTCTTAAAATACTTGTTTTTCCGACGTTGCTAGCTCTCATACTATGTCACAGTGGCTGTGGTAATCAATAAATTTGACGTTTAGGCTATACAAATTTTTTTGACAGGTATTTTTTTTCTCGAAAAATTTTAAATATTTTAATATTGGGTATAGAGTATTTGATATCGAAATTCATCAAATTTTACAGACGATTTAAGTACGTAATAAAAAATAGGGGGGTCCAATTCAAATAAGAACTTCCGGTATAAAGGGAAGAACCTCCATATTTAAAATATTTGTGAAACAATGATTCTCTAGATGTTCTTTAGAAACTTCTAATGGACACTTCGCCTGGGACACCCTGTATACCAGACGGTGTAGAGCAAAGACATAAAGACATCTAAATGGTTAGACAGAACACTCTATTCATAAAACTACATTTTTTAGAATCATACATGGTTTGACACTTTTATGAGAGTTAAAAAGAGATGGGTACATACATATGACAACACGGTTGAGTTTCGTCTATTTTTCTGTCACTTGGCTCTATCAGTGGCGTGACGGTGGCCTGATGTTTTTTTTATCAAAAATTGATGAATTTTATCAAAAATCGATTGGGATTGCCTCAGACCAATTTTCCATTATAACTAGTTTTGCCTGAGGTCTAACTGAGGGTAACTCTAATTTCACAATCGAAAGCGCCAACAAATAAGAAAATATACGTATTTTTGTAATAATCTACTTATAACTAAAAGTATCTAGATACGCTGCTGTAAGCATGGCTAAAGGTAAAAAAAAACGTAATGACACTTACTGTCGAAATATCAATTACGGGTTAGAATAGTCCACCTTTTTACAAACTATGCACTGGCGAACCATCATAGATAGTTAAAAACTACTTTAAATAGTTTTCTTTGCAATAAACACTAATACTTATTAGAAAGTTGTTCAAAATCTACAAAAACTTTCAAATACCGCAGAAAACTCACAACCGCGCGCTGTCAAATATAAGTCGAATGAAAACAAATGAAAACGTCAAATGTCAGCGTAATTCCTACAGATTTCTAGTGTCGTAGTAAGGATGAATCCTCAGCGATGCCGCTAGTTGCCATTGTAATTTCCCTAATATAATTTGATTAGAAAACTAAAAATAATTTCAAAGGTATAATCCTGGCACAATCTATGTATATTAATTAAAATTATATAACTATACAAATATTTAGTTTAACCTTTCTATAGGTACCCGAAAAAACATTAATAACAATAATAATATTTAAACTCGAACCGTATTCTATCACATAACGCGTAAATCTGTCATCATCGGATTGTGAGGAACTCCCTTTATTTGAACGTCTTTGGTGTAGGGTTTTGCTATTACTACGTTTTGTTAACAATTTCTATCGTTCTAAAATCATCATATTTTTCGAATAACGTCATATTTAGAAAGCAATAACTGTCTGATAATTTAAATGAAAATCTCAATAGACACATTCCGTTAGTGCCTAATGCGGTATTCCCGAGTGTCAATATTTTAGCTCCTGAATAGATTAAATCACTCTAACCCAAATATCTAATTCCGAGAAATTAAACTAAATTTAGATCATTAAAAGTTTCCAACAAACTTGTTCGATAATTTAACCAAATATAAATATTGAGGTCTTTAGTTTCTAAATTAGAAATACTATTAGGTATCTGTTCTAATTGCAACAAAAATATTTTCTGTTTATATACCATAATTACGTAGCCTTTTTAAGGAGTTCGGAACTAGCCAAATATTGGTTCCCCTTGATGAAAAGAAACCTTGTGTTGCTTAACATATTTTTGATAAAAATCATTATATAGATGTTAATAATTTAAAATTATTGAAACATGTGTCTAAATACAGGCCATTAGATGCATATGAGAGCGTCAAAATATATAAATGTGAAGGTATGTAATGGTAAATATGAAATGGTAAATAAGAATAGAGATAGTGATCCAATTCCTTCAAGTTCTCTGCTCCTATTGCTCTTACCTAGTCTATTTGATTTTGTCACGCTTGGTCAATACCAACAGAGTGCCTATATAAACGCTCAGTTTGTAAATAATACTATAATCATCTACTCATGTTGCTAACTTGGTTAGAGAAACGCGCGTAAAGTGTTTTGGTGAATTAGTACTTTATTTTACTACATATTAATGTCTCGATATTTAAAATCCAGTGCATCAATAATAGTTATTTATGATATAAGTGCTAAAAGTGGTATTTTATTTTGTGAGAAGGGAAGCTTGGAATAATAATAATGAATAATTCATAATATGTCATTCTGAAATCAAATTAATTATGAAGTTTATGGTTGCTAGGGTAACAACATAGACAAACAAATAAAAATAGACTGGCAAATTAAATGGCAAAGAGTGGGACAACGTTCCCGTAGCGCAACTCAGAACGCAACTCAGAACGCAAAATTTCGTTCTGTTTATGTTGATCTGCGCATTGCGTCTATTGGGCCCACTATCTCATTCTAATATAACAAGAGAAGAAAGAAGCAGCCATATAAAACGTAATTTCTAAATAGAAATTAGAACATTTGCCTTTCGTTTTCGTCATCATGACAACCAAGATGACAACATCATGACAATTCGCTATGTTTGTTAATTTTTCTTTTGGTGATGTACCTTTTTTTCTAAACTCTCCATTTTATTGACTTATGAATATGGATAGGGAACAAATTCCTTTGTTCCATATAGGTATTTATATTTTGTGTCTAGCACCAGTGCTAAAAGTAAATGACTTTTACCATCAGTGACATAATGTCACATTTTAAGCACTGCATGCGTTAAAAATGACATTTTTACTGACGTTTGTAGAAAAATATATTTATTGATCATATGTGTTAATCAATTCATAATGATTCTGCTAACAACTACTGGCTTTTTAGGGTCATTAATAGTTGAGAGAAATCGAAATTATATCGAAGTTTCAAAACATAAATAAAAAGTTTTTAAACAGCTTTTTGGAGCTTTTATTACTTCTGTTTCTAAACCTCAGTGTATAATATTCAACAAAGAACATTCCTGTTTATATCTATCACTTAAAACCTTTTTAGCACATTGCATAAAAAAGCACTTTTAAGCATATCATTTAAAAGGTGTCAGTGGAATGGAGGTGAACAGAATCGGAAAGACCAAAATCATTGACGCATAACGTTTGAAAAGGAAAAAGTAAGGGTAGAAGGTTGAGGCGATTAAATTTCGTCTTTTCCGACTGAAATAAAGATAAATTTCATGTTAAAAGGTCTTTAGAAAAAAATCCGATCAAAGCAAGTTTGCGGATCTGGTATCTTAAATACGATAACATTATCTTTTTGGCACTTGGTTTTTAAGGGAAAGGAAAGTAAAGAAAGTTTTATCATAATTTTCTAAGGAAGTAGGTAAAAAGTATGGTATACTAAAAATTTTAATAACCATTTCCAATTATTTATTTAATGTACGCCATTCAACAGCAAGCGCCAATTACAGAATGGGTCGTATTGTATCAATTACAAATTAAAATTAAGCAATTCATAGATCATAAAACAAATTAATTATAATAAAAGGTACAAAACAAAATATATACAAAGTAAAAAACAAACAAATTGTTAGATCAGATCAACAAAATTGACACAAAAAAAATGATAAAAAAAGGAGGTTAGCCGATACTAGTATTTAAAGCTGAAAGCTGGACTCTGAAAATATATTCAAACTGCCCTGGCGTTGATTGTAGGCTAGTTGCATTCTATTAACTGGAGAGTTTTTGTTAATGTTAGTCGTAGAAGCGTCGATATAAAAAATGTATTGTGTCGAGCTGCTGCTCTCGGAACAAAAATATTCAGCCTATTGAGAATATCTGAGCAGTCCATTTTACTATGAACAACACCATACAGCGTCTTAATGTCAAATATTCCGCGGCGATCCACCAAAGAAGAAAACGAATGACGTTCCAAGAGTTCATCATGACGGTAGCCTATACAAGGATAATTTCCATCTATTTTAAAACTAAGAAACTTCAGAAACCGTCGCCGGACACTTTTCATGTTATTTATATGTGTCTGGTAACATGGTGACCATATAACAGATGCGTACTCCAGTTTAGACCTAACAAATGTAAAATATAATAGCTTAAGTGCGTCAGGGCTGGAAAATTCTTTTGCGTTTCTAATAATAAAGCCCAGGGCTCTGAAAGACCACTGTACAATCTCCGATATGTGTGGTACAAAAGACAGCCTGCAATCAAACACAACTCCAAGATCACGAACAGTCATTTCACGTCGAGTTTCTTCATTATATAATAAATATTTAAACAAAATTGGGTTTTATTTTAAAGTGTAACTACAGAGCATTTTTCAATATTTAAGGAGAGTTTGTTATCTGTACACCAGTCCACGATTATTTCCAGCGATTCCTGAAGCCTACGACAATCTTAACAGAGCTCACCCGTGAATAAATCTTCATGTCATCCGCATACAATAAAATGTTGACATTCGAACGCTCAACAACACCATTCATAAATATGTTGAATAAAAGAGGATCCAAAATTGACCCCTGGGGAACCACAGAGGTCGAATTCACTTCAAAAGACATTTGACCACAGCATTCCACAATTAATTTCCTGTCACTCAAATACGATTTAAAAAAAATTAATAAATTGAGGGAAAACCCCAAAGTTTCTAAATGGGAAATCAAAACGCTGTGATCCAGCTTGTCAAATGCCTTTGAGAAATCGATATACCTACACTACATCTACTTGATGTCGATGGTCAAAAAAGTCGGCAATGAGCTGCGTGATGCACATGAGATTTGAGATCGTCGATCTACCCCTAGTAAACATATGCTGCTGAGATGCCAAACTACTCTTACATTCAAAAGTGAGTATGTCAAAAAGAACCATCTCCAAGCATTTGGCAAAATTTGACATTAACGAAATTGGTCTGTAATTTTCAATATTATTCTTATTGCCTTTTTAAATACTGAATTGTAATTTTCGATATTTTTCGACATGCTTGAAACAACACGAATGCAGACATAAGTTGATCCATCTAGTTAGAGGACAAGCAAAAATACAAGCGCAGTCACGCAGAAGAAAAGATGGAATTTTATCAGGGCCAACGGTTCCCTTAGATTTCATCCTCTTGAGGCAGCTTAAAACCTGTTTTTCAGACACTTTATTTATAATAATATTATTATTCGTTGGGGAAAATTTCACACCTCTACTTTTCAACCAATAACATGCTTTAATGTTGACTAGTTACCATGGCAACTGAAAAAATTTCCGGAAATTTTTTCGAGGCGCCACGAAACTTTAGTGGACATTTTTTGACAGTTGAAAAGGTAAACATAAGATCTACAATCATAATGTGAATAACTACAATGTCTATATATTGAAATATTACCCATTTGAGTTTTAGCATTTGATGTAACTAAGGTTGGTAATATTTTTTATTTAAGGAAATATGTTAGATATACCTACATATGAATTTCTTCGAAATTGCCATGTTCTAAAAAATATAGTTCTGCCGCCTTTATTTAACTAAAGCTGGTATTTTTCTATTTAACGAAATATGATGGATATATCTATATGATTTTTTTAGAATTTATTTCATGTTGAATTATCTTCAATGCCAAATCTTTAATGATATCGACTAATATAGCAAAATAATAACGAAACACATTTAGTAATTATAGGTTTTATTAATATTAAAAACACAATTATTGTAAATGTTTGTAGGCTGGCTTGAATTGGTGGTTTGAATCTGGGTATTTTCTGTTTTATTTTGCATTGTGCTCTGATCATGATTGAACTGGCTAGTACTTGATGAAATGCTCCTCATGGATTCAATCATCTGTTGATGATGTTCAGCGTCCAACTGTAAGTAAGGTTTGATCGACTGACTATTACTATGTCCAGTAATTTTAATGAGCTGTTGTTCACCAACTCCTTTCTTGGCCAAATTCGAAACAGCTGTTGCTCTTGCAGAATGATTGGTTATTTTAACTTTTTTAGTGTCAATTCCTATATCTGAAGCTGCTGATTTAAACCATGAAGATACAATGTTCTTACCAACTGGGCTATTCTTGTACCATCCTTTCGAATTGGGTTGATTCCAGTATGGGTTTGGTGTTAAGAATAGTCTGTCGGTTTGAATAAGATTTCCCCTTTTTTCCATCAACTTTCTAAACAAGCGAACCGGACACATTTGTGGATTTTCGAAATTTCTAATCAACCATTTACTATCCGACAGTTTTTTAGAACCACCTTGTGTGGTTTTAGAGAAAATTGGATTATATTCTATCCGACCTTTTGGGTTTCCGAAATTATCAGTTTCTTCTTTGAAGTATTGGATACAAGCAGAATGTCCTTCCCCTCCTCTCCATGCCAGCTCATGTGAAACTATGTGAAAAAATTTACGCTGCAACCCATCTGGAGTATTTTCATCCCACATTTCAATAATTTTTTTGTATTCGTCACTGGTTAAGGCTGAAGCACTCACTTTTCTTTTTGCTGAATCTCTCTGTAGTATTTTGCGCTTAGCATCGCGTGCAGCTCTGGCGGTCACAAATTCCACATCAGAAAACGGATTAAATTTTATTTTATATTTTTCGTAATAAATTTCTTGCAACTGCTTAGCAGTAGAGTTCCACATCACTTTGACCACACTTTCCTTATAATCTTCAAAATTTTTCTTTTTCATATTAAATGCGTAGTCCTCCAGTATAGTAGCCAGCTGTACTACACTCATACACTCATGAATATTATACGACTTTTCATCACAAAATTCAACAAACTGTTTCCAACACTTGATTTTGATTTTCGGGTGTTATCTGGTTTTATATTTTCAATTTCTTCTTTAATGACTTGTTGGTTTACTTTTCCAAATCGCGACATTTCGCTATACACTTCTTACTCTACGTACAGACGTTTTAAAACTAGTAATAGCTTAATAACAGAATCGCAAACAAAAATGACAAAACACATAATATGTCAAAAAAATCAATACCTTGGCCAACTTAACAAATTGAAATTATTTTAAAATGTCATGTTGGATTAATATTTTTTTTTTCAAATTTAGGTGTGAAATTTTCTTACCGAATACCACGCAAGCTTAAATTATTCCTGGAAATTTTCTTTCGGGCACGAATATTTTAGGAAAATTATCCCTCGTCTTCGACTCGGGATAATTTTCAAAATATTCGTGCCCTCATAAAAATTTCCGAAAATAATTTAAGCTCTTGTGATATAATAAGTGAAAATTTACTATTTGACACATCGCCCGGAACAGTATAAGCTGACAGAAAAAATGAAGCAAAAACATTAGCGATATCTTTAGAATTCTTAAAAATATCATCCCCCAACACCATTGTGTCTGGTAGTGTTTTACTAGTAATAAGAAGTCAACTGATTTTCAATATTACGACAATAGTTTTTATACGCCTTTTCAATATCGGCTTTACATTTTGCTCTGAGATTTCCAAATTTTTGCAGGTCTAGGTTATTCATCTGGGTTGTTTTTTAGTCTTTGGCACAAACATATCCAAACATGTATAAAAAATCCCAATTGATGTCCGTCAAATGAGCATACAAATTATTAAAATTGGCTCTTCTAAAATTATAGAAAATATTATCGATTTTATGGTTATTACGGCTATTAGAATGTTTAGTGTTAATAGATACCACTAATGCAGGATGATAATTATCTTCCTGTAGTGTAGCCTCCCTCACATATTTAGATATTCTCTTTGTAATTGGACCCACTGGTTGTCTATTGTTGGCTACGCGAACCCAAGTTGTCCCTGCTAATTTCCTAATATCATGGTCCCATCTTCAGGTTTGGTCTTCAAGTCTCTTAATTCCTCGTGGGTACCATGCTCTAATTTTTGTGGCCCATCTGTTGTCCGTTCTTCTTGCCAGGTATCCTACCCATTGCCTCTTGAGGGATTTGATTATTTTGATTAAATCTATTACCTGGGTCTTTTGTCGTATCCCCTCTATTTTTTACGGTCATTCTTGGTTATTCCCAGCATAATTTCGTTCCATTGAACGTTGTGCGACATGTAGTTTCCTTATATCCTTTTTAAGTGTCCAGGTTCCCCATGCATAGGTCATAACTGGTAGTACAAACTGGTCGAATGTTTTCTTCTTTAGATAAAGTGGCATTCTAGACGTGAATATAATTGAGTTTCTTCCATAAGTTTCTATTAATAACTAATTATATATTTTATTAATTAACTAATATTTGGTGCTATACAGGGTGTTCCAGAAATAAGTGCAAGTATTTTAACTGGTAGTATAGTTTAACCCCAGAAACACGTCTATGAAGCTTTTTCCCGAGAAAAAAATTTTGAAAATTCAGAATTTTTTGAAAATTTTAAATATGGCAACATAGGTAGTAGATTAAATTTGCAAAAAAGAAAATCCAGAAAAGATCCAGTGGTTCTGAAAATTTTAGCAAAAACTCATTTTTTTGGAAATTTTCAAAGTAAAATAACTCCGTTATTTTGGATTTATTTGAAAAACGATAAAGAGAAAATATGTTTCTTTTATCGAGATCTACCACCCTTTAAAATACTTGCACTTATTTCTGGGACACCCTGTATATATTGGTTTATATTATTATAATACTATCTCCTAAGTAACATAATTAAAGGCATTTCAGATGCCCAGTATCCTCTGATTAAAAGAATAAAAATAAATTAATATTCATACTACTCATAAAATAAATTAATATTCATACATTATTTTACTTTGGTTATACTTAATAGTAACTTTAATATACGGTATAAATCAAAATACATTTACCAAGGTTGTTTAGTGTTTTCTTCATGTTTCGGAAAAGCTTTTTACGTCATTATAAATTCAAATAAAGGTTTCTCGCTACTCTAACAAAAACATCTTCTTTAAGGGCTCTCGTTTATTATGTTAATGCATTCGCAAATTGTTTTTTAAAAACAAAAAAGGTAACACAATTTGCATGGCTGCCCCATGAACCTTGCATAAGTGTCGTAAATTTACCGGTATGTCCGAGCCTGTAGAATTTTTGTTTAATTTTTGCGACGTGATTGACAATATAAAAAAGCCATTTTAACGCCTAGGCATAAAAGTAAAGGAGTTTTACGCCTGAGCATAAAAGTACGAAAATATATTATTAAACTGACATATTAACTGTCAAATTCAACGAGCGTAACCATAGTTTCTCGATATATACATAAGACTTTTATTTTTTTTTTTATATTTGGAACGTTTGAAATTGTTTAAAAAATGATTTGTGGCGTTTGAAAAAAAATATCGTGTTCTATTCGGAGTAAATATGACTTTGTGGCTCGCCTGTATTTCATGTCAAATCTAAACTCTAGCCACAAAAAGTGTAATTTTTACTCCTAATAAAACAATATACTATTTTTTTCAAACGTCAGGAAAGTATTAATTTTTGCGACGTGATTGACAATATTACCTCATTTTAACGCCTAGGCACAAAGGACGAAAATACTGGGGGAGTGTCAAATACAACGAGCGTAACCATAGTTTCTCGACATTTAATTACTTAGAAGGCATTACTTTTAAATATTTTGATATAATTTGCAACGTTTGAAATTAATTTGTGAACATTTGAAATAAAAAATATTATGTTCTATTCCGAGTGAAAATGACTTTTTGTGCCTTGCCTGTAATGAACTCAGTGTCAAACGTACAGCCTTGCCACAAAAAGTATCATTTTTACTCCTAATAAAACAATAAACTCTGTTTTTTTTTTCTCAGGTAAGACATCGACAGACGATGACAGAAGAAAAGCAGATGACGTCCCATACCAATCTATTTATTTTACTAAAAAAAGTTTCTAATAATTTTTAAGTTAACTATGGATGGATTTAAATATAAATCCGTCATGCGTCGTCTCTTGTTGTTTTAAACCTGTTTTTGTTAAACCTGTTTATTGGTTTATTTCAAGAATGACAGATCGTATTTCAATTTTATTGGTTTAACGGAACGATGAACGACAAACGGACGCCGATGCGTATTAAATCGCCTTTAGATTTTTGACGCTCGTCAAAGTCTTGTCAAATTATAGATTATAATTTTGTGTCAACTTTTGTCAAATACCCTGCGTGTTGGAAGATGATGCATTTTGATTCGTGTTATTACGTGTGTTTTGTGTCTTTTGAAGTCAAGTGGAGGAAAAATCGAATTGAAAATTAACTGTAGACCCAGAGCACAGTTTATGGTTAATACTCGCTGCCCAGGCAGAAAGTCTTATACACCAATAAAGTTACCATCAATAAAGTTCGTAGTTATACCATCTTATATATAAGTGCATCTCAAATATAGTAGAAGGACCATACTCTAAACACATACTAAAAACTGGAGTAGCTGTAAAATATCGACATATCACACGATAGGTAAATAATGGATTTTAGTACTGCAGAAAAATAATGTCAAAAGGTACTGGATTAAAAAAATTAAGATTAAAGTTAATTAATCAACCTTTAAGGTATAAAATTTGGTAAGTGTTATTATTAATAAAATAGTTTGTTTTATTTATGTTGTTTTATTTATTCCTGTTGAATATTACAAATTTGTATTTGTACATAAGTTATATTGATAAATATAATCATAAATGCGGGAAGTTTCATAAAGTTTAAAAGCTTGTGCTTGAAAGTAAGAAATAGTCCTTTTTTATTGGTATGTGGTGTCTTGTTCTTGTTTGTTTTGTATTAACACATACCGTTTTTTATTAAATAAAATAACTCGATTACGTTTTTTCAGTTTTATATAGTTTTTTTCACAATATTTTGAAGTAATCACTTGTCAGTCAAATTAAAATAATAAATTAGATAATATATTAATTTCCTGCTATGCGTTCCAGTTGTACCAACTTATTTCTTTGTAAAATAAAATAAACTATTTTAAAATTAAAATGACAGACACATCTATCACTGTCAAGGATCTTCTCGTTGGACAGACTATATACTATTAATGGCCGGTAACAAAAAAAGTCTGCTTTTCTTGTTTTACCGGGAAATTTATGTCATAATTGTATTATAAAACTATTTTTTTTTCTAAGAGGAATATTATACAGGGTGGTCCGAATTGTACTCGGAAAACTTCAGCAATATTAATCCTGCAGATAAAAATAATTAAAAAATTTCATATTATAAACTTATGTCCTAAAATAAATTCGTTTCGCAGATACAGGGTGTAAAGTTTCATTGTTTCAATTTTTTCCGAATGAAGGTTGATTCGCACTATACTTTCCATATCAGCTCCCTTCTGTTTCCCTTCCGTTTACATAAAATATTATATCATGTAAATGAATAGGACAATGCACACTATCCGTTCCGTTTCCTTTCCGTTCCATATCCTTTCCTTCGATACATTTTTTGGCGAACGGACTGAAGCGTATCGGAAACAGCGTCGTCCAGATCTTACATTTGTACCAGCTCTGTTTTCAGAAAAACAATTTTTAGTTCAAATTCAGTTTCTCAAAATTTTGCTGATATTTATTTATTCTTTCGTGTAATTAAAAAATAAGGCTCAGAAGGCCATAACGGTCTTTCTGTCGAGGAGCAAGGGGAAAGACACCACCTACCT
Organism: Sitophilus oryzae; assembly: GCF_002938485.1. Lineage (NCBI taxonomy): Eukaryota > Metazoa > Arthropoda > Insecta > Coleoptera > Curculionidae > Sitophilus > Sitophilus oryzae. The sequence goes on from NW_022147010.1 coordinate 64,582, forward strand.
GCTGAGCCTTTATCCAGGCTCAAAACTCCAATATAAGGACATCAAGTTGGCAAGTCATCAACTCGAGGGAGGAGGGTCATGGTCAGGTCCTCACAATAGGTATTGACCTCAGAAAAAGAGGGACTGTCTGTGTCTCTTCAGACCTGATATCGATGTTATCCCGAATCTATAATAGAGGATATTATTATAGATTCCGGATAACACCGATATCAGGTCTAAAGTGTCACAAAGTTATACACTGTATTATGAGTTATAACTCGTTACTGTAACGTTTTTAGTTCGTTACATGTCTTTGTTTATGATATATGATGTCTGGCGTATCATCACCGGATTCCCTATCGTTCAGGCCGGATAATTTACTGGACGCGCCTGGTGTAATTTTTACGTTCTCTACTCAGCAACCCTGTTATCGTTTCACTGCTCTGTGGATGCGCTGTCAACATCCCTTCAAGGCGCCTCTTCGCGCTTAACTTCACTTTGAGTTTGGCCGTCGGCCATCTCAATAGTCCTGACTTAGAGAAATTGCAATTATGTAAATCTTGCTGTATAATTTGAATCGGCTGCTATTTCGAAGCTACAGGTAAAGATGAGTTATTATCTTTTTTAGATTCGTTATTATTATTGAATATTTTTAGGGTAGAGTTTTGGATTGACCCACCTTAACTCGTATTTGTATTTTGCTGACACATTGGTGTTCTTTTGCTTTTGTCCTCCAGAATATTACATGGAAGAAAGGACAGTTCCTTTGTTTATTATTGAGCCCTCGGAAGTAATTCGAGGTAGGTTTATTTTGCTTATTAGATCTTGTTTGGTTTTAAACAAGAGTTTCATATTTTTAGGGCCCAAGGTATAGGCAGGTGTCCCATATATATGTATTGATTCCAAGGTTATGGTCCAAGTTACGGACATTATCCTATGGTTGGATGTCCTGTGGACGAGTGTGCCATGTAGGGATGGTTTATCTTATATATAGAGTGCCCCAGCGTGGATGTGGCTTGAGCTCCATGCTGCTTCTTTCCCATTTCTAAGCCTAGTCAATAGTTATGGCTGTATTGATTCATGGTGTCCTCATTCTGGCCCCTTTTGTTGTATTGGCCAACAGGATAGCCGAGAGACAGTACAGAGATATGAGCCCACCTCACGCTGTTACTGTTTGAAGTAAGATTGCATAAAGAACAGCTAAGTGTAGATTTAAGTTCTAGTTTTCAGTCGATTTTCAGTCTTAACATAATAACGTACATTTTAAATAATATCGTACAGACTATGTTTAGTGGTTAGATTATTAAGAACATTTATGTCGATTTAGTAGTTACAATACAATTTAGATCTTAGGTTTCATTACATTACGCCTTGTAATAGTATTATTTTCTATAGATATTATTATTGCGCTATATTAACAGATGAATAACCAGACATAAATTCTAGAATCTACAGGTTGCAACATATCAGATTTAACACCGCATAAAATTTAACAATTTAAATAAAGTAATGCTACCTTTCATATATTTTCTATAACTTTACACGCATTGTATTTTTCCATAGTCGTTTCATAGAACATATTTAATATTATTTACATACATAGCTTTTACTCGACATATAACCACTATAATAATTATTAAAATTGTACACAATGCTATTTTACCATCCAGGATACATCATGAATGAATATAGTCACTAGTTTTAAGTAATAAACAACTGTGTTTTCTTTCTCTGTTCATGCCTGGCGCCCAATATTTGTATTTTCGATTTATTATTGTTAATTAGTTTCTTTCCAGTGAAATACCTTATCCACGACTGCTCTACCAACGAAAAGCTGCCGTTCGCAGTGGTAATGTTTCATAAAAAAATCTACAACTCAACAAAGAAAGACACAATATCTCTTTAAGGTTGCAGTGATTAACCCCCCCCCTCCCACTCATTCTACATTCTAAGCGTTTTTAGTCTTTAATGTTCTCCAAATTTTTGAAATTCAAAAAGTGTAATTTACTCCAAGGAAAAACTACGTGTACATGCATAATAGTTATAAGACTAATTACAAGATATTTATCTTTAACATCTAGTTTTCTCATTATTTCATAAAATCCTTTTTCAACGTTACAAACCAGGGCTTTTTTCAAAGCTACAACAAAAATAACAAAGCTCCTTTTAACCGGGCTCTTATTCATTATGTTAATGCAATCGCGAATTGTTTTATAAAAATGGAAAGAACGGGGCAATTTGCATTTGTGCCGCGGCATTCCCGCATAAAAATCGTAAATTTAACGTCGCTCGCGTCGCGTCGGACGGCCAGCTTCTGCCCGAGACACAGCGAAAAATTAATGATATTCTCGGTTGGCGGCGAAGAAAATTAACTCTTTTCGGTTAGCCAGAAACTTTATTGCCGATAACTAGCTCTGAAAAGAGACTAATTTTTTATCAAAAATTCATTTATCATAACAACGACCGTCTTGCCGATTTGGACCGTGTTATATTGAGTTGAAAACTCGCCTACTTATAACAGGATTCTTCAAGATAAGTTATAGATCCATTTTGTCAAACGTTACAAAAAAAATATGTATAACCTAAACGTCAAATTTAGTGATTACCGCAGCCACTGTGACATAAAGAGAAGACATATACGGTCTGTTCCCAGAAGAATTCCTGACTAGTCAGCGCGTTTCTCATTGGTTAAAATGCATAGAAACCTGATTGTTAGTCTAGTTTCTATACATTTCAACCAATAAGAAACGCGCTGACTAGTCAGGGATTCTTCTGGGAACAGGGCCATTGATATCTATGTCAATGATTAAATTGTTCGAATGTCATATAATATTGGCCGTGGGTGTCATGGAATTGAGCGATTATTAAATTATCATAAATAATTTTTTTCAATTAGAAGAGCGACGTAAAACAATATATCTGACCATATCATATTATGACACTTCCTTTACTTATTGTTAAAAAATCAGTATGTCATCGATCATCATTTCCAAGGGAACATTGCGCCGTTTTTTTCGGTCAGACGGTATATTATTAATAATATCAACTATTAGGTAGGTATACTAAAGAGCGAAAATACGAAATAGTTTATTATAAATTCACTTCATAAAGTTTTAAGCAGCAATATTTATAATATACGATATTCAAATAATTATTATTCTGACAGAAGGAAATAAATTGTCTTATTGTTTGACACTTAATGTCAAAAGGAACCTAGATAAAATTAAAAAAAACTATAGGCTTTAAAACTAAATCTTAAATAACTTAAAAACAATTTACTTTAGGTATAGGAACATGTATAATCAAAAAGTAACGAATTGAGATATCTTTTCACTAGGAAATAAAAAAAAGTGGATGTCCATTTGGGAAAAATGATTTATGATAATTTTAAAATAGCTCAATTCCATGACAGCTATGACCAATATTGTATGATATTCGAACAATTTAATTTTTGAAATAGATATTTTTTTCTTTATGTCACAGTGACTGTGGTCATCACTAAATTTTACGTTTAAGCTTTACAAATTTTTTTGACAAGCAGTTTTTTTCCTCCAAAAATGTTAAATTTTTTTTTCTCAAAAAACGGTTAGTGTTAGATATAGAGTGTTTGCCATCAAAATTCATAAAATTTTACAGAGAATTTAAGTATGTAATAAAAAATGGGGGTATCTATTTAAAATAAGAAAGTTGCTGTCAACTTCTGGAATTTCCGGAAGTACCGCTATATTGAAAATATTTTTAATCCATATATCTCATTGTGAAACACTGATGTGCAGAAAATCTCCGATCTAGGTATTGTAGTTCTCTAGAAACGTCTAATGAACGCTCAGCCTAGGACACCCTGTATTCCATTAAATCAGAGATTTACTTATACTACAATATTTTAAATGCTACAATATGTTTTAGACATTCCATTACTTTGAATCTCATTCGTTATTTAATTTCATTCTTCAATTTAACTTTAATATAACTAAGTAAACTTTTGTATTTCTTTACGGTTCCTCCTTGAATAATTTCCTATGCTTCAAGCCAGATTTTTCTCCAAACTCATTAAAGTAAATAAGCAAAAACTTCGTCTAGTTTAACTAAGTAAAAACGTTCGCACTCGCGGGGAAATAATAGGACCCGTCTTACAATTTAGAATTAAATAAGGATAAAGAATTTGGTAGCGAAAGGCAGATTCGAAATAACAGAAGCTCTTTTTAAATATCTTTAATACCATTAACTTTACAGGGGATTACACAGGGAGTCCCAGGCTGAGCGTGCATTAGAAGTTTCTGGAGAACTACAACATCTAGATCGGAGATTTTTTGCACATCATAGTTTTACAATGGGATCTATCGATTAAAAATATTTTCAATATGGCGGCACTTCCGAAAATACCGGAAGTTGACAGCAACTTTCTTATTTTAAATGGGTACCCCATTTTTTATTACATACTTAAATTCTCTGTAAAATTTTATGAATTTTGATATTAAACACTCTATATCTAACATTGACCGTTTTTGAGAAAAAAATATTTAAAATTTTTGAACGAAAAAACTGCCTGTCAAAAATATGTGTATAGCCTAAACGTCAAATTTAGTGATTACCACTTTGGATTACCACAGCCACTGAGCCATAAAGAGAAAACATGTGGCTATCTATTTCAAAAATTAAATTGTTCGAACGTCTAATAAAAATGGCAGCAGCTGTCATAGAACTGAGCGATTTAAAAATTATCAAAAGTAATTTTTTTCAAATGGAAACCCACTTTTTTATTTCACTAGTGAAAAGGCTTTTCAATTCGTTACTTTTTGACTATAGATGTTCCTATACCTAAAATAAATCATTTTTAAGTTATTTAAGATTTAGTTTTAAAGCGTATATTTTCCTTGAGTTTAACTAGTAGCCTATGACTTTAAACGTCGAGTGATGTAAAACAATAAATCTGGCCATTTCATATTGTGACGCTGTGTTCAAAAAGAGCCGGTCATTTCCGAGCCAACTTTGCGCTGTTTTTTTTCGATCATACAGAATATTATTAATCATATCAACTATTAGATATCACTAAAGGCAAAGCTAAAGAGCAAAAATACGAGATACATTTTTATAAATATACTTTTTAAACTCTTAAGGCAGGCAGTATTTATAATATCGCAAATTCAAATAATTCGTTTTTTGATAGATGGAAATAAATTTTCTGACCGTTCGACACTTAATGTCAAAGGAAGCTAGATAAAATTAAAAAAAATATACGTTTTCAAATTAAATATTAAATAACTTAAAAACGATTTATTTTAGGTATAGGAACATGTATAGCTAGAAAGTAACGAATTGAAAAACCTTTTCATTAGTGAAATAAAAAAAGTGTGTTTCCATTTGAAAAAAATGATTTATGATAATTTTTTAATCGCTCAATTCCATGACAGCTACTGCCATTATTATATGACATTTGAACAATTTAATTTTTGAAATAAATAGCCACATGTCTTCTCTTTATGTCATAGTGGATGTGGTAATCACTAAGTTTGACTTTTAGGCTATACAATTTTTTTTTGACAGGTAAACTGGGCCCGGCGACTTTTTTTTCCATAACAAGGGGCCGTCCTCTGCCGGACTGTGAGGCCTCTTGTGTTTGTCCCCCTGCTATATCTGCACCCGTTCTCCTATCCCTGTGCCCTGCACTAGCTTATGCAGGTCCTTGATAGGATGGGAGCATAGTTCCTCCGGTTCTAGCCTAGCTTTGCCAAATAAAAAGTATCGCTTGCGATCCAGAGCCTCGCAATGACATATTATGTGCTCGGTAATTAATGACATATTTTGTGCTCGCTTGTTCAGGTAACACTTGATAGCCATGTGTCCTGTCAAGAGGCCTTAAACGACTTTTTTCTGTTGTAGATTTTCTTCCAATTGCGCAAAAAAAATGTTTTCAAGAAATAAACCCGAAACAAAGGTATAGGCATTATTTATAAATGACGTAGAAAATATATTGAAAAATGTTTTTAGGCTTTGAAAACTATTTTTATTAAAAAAACCTGTAGAAAACAGTTTTACTTAGAGCGGAAATTGGAAACATACAGTCGGGTCCAGACTTCTACATTTCCGGTTGAGCGAAATATGGTATAAATTGGAAAGGAATTGGGTAAGTTTCAGTTGCTTCCTGTTTCACCGGAAATTACTACAACTTTTGATTTTTAAACCTCGTTATTTTTTTAATTTATTTGATAGAAAATTACCCACTATATGTGAACTTTTGACATTTTCAATTAAAATAAAATAGCATTTTAAATTTCAATCTAGAATGGCTATATTGAAACAATTAATTTTTAATCAAATAGCTTGGGAAAATTATATTTGATCGTCTAATGTTTTCCGTGTCTTTTCCTGGCCGATTAAAAGATGCCCCAATCGTATTTTTAAATCATAACTCTTTTTCAGATGGAACGAGGGTGGCTCATTAGCATATTCGAAAAAGCATTTTTTTACGAATAATTTGGTACTAAATACTTTGTATTTCGAGACAAATTGTCCTTGTGTTTATGGCCGTGGCACTCTAGACTGAAATTTAAAATACTATTTTTTAAGTGGAAATGTCAAAAGTTGACTATGAGATATCATTCTATTGAGAGTATCATTTTCTGACAATACCGCTGACAAACTGGGCCCGGCGACTTTTTTTCGATAACAAAAGGGGCCGTCCTCTACTGGACACACTGCGACCTGTGAGGCCTATTGTGTTTGTCCCCCTTCTATATCTGCACCCATTCTCCTATCCCTGTGCCCTGCACTAGCTTATGCAGGTCATTGATAGGATGGGAGCATAGTTCCTCCGGTTCTAGCCTAGCTTTGCCAAATAAAAAGTATCGCTTGCGATCCAGAGCCTCGCAATGACATATTATGTGCTCGGTAATTAATGACATATTATGTGCTCGCTTGTTCAGGTAACACTTGATAGCCATGTGTCCTGTCAATAAGCCTTAAACGTCTTTTTTCTGTTATAGATTTTCTTCCAATTGCGCAAAAAAAATTTTTTTCAAGAAATAAACCCGAAACAAAGGTATAGGCATTATTTATAAATGACGTAGAAAATGTATTGAAAAATGTTTTTAGGCTTTGAAAACTATTTTTATTAAAAAAACCTGTAGAAAACAGTTTTACTTAGAGCGGAAATTGGAAACATACAGTCGGGTCCAGACTTCATTTCCGGTTGAGCGAAATATGGTATAAATTGGAAAGGAATTGGGTAATTTTTTTTACACAACTTGTTAATAAATAGAAGGTATTAAAAAACAATACGAAGGTGTAACTTTTTCTTTTTGATAACTTATCACGATAAATATGTCTTTGATATTTTTAGTGGTTCATAATTTGATTGTATATAATACACTCTTATTACTAAATATTTAACTATTACAAAATAAGTAAGTACAGGGTTTTCAGATGCTTTTTTAGGCTAATAAAGAAATTTAAATTTCAGTTAAACCAAGAAGCATCTTCTCACAAATGATATTAGCCAAGTTTATCTAATAATATATGTAAATTGGCACCCCAAGATATATAACGAAATTGTGCCTACCTGGATATGTAATAGAGCTCAATTTAGAGACCTGCTCAAGGTTAATTAGCATTATGTCAGGGTTACAGAGCTTGACAAGTCAATTACAACAGCTATCGAACTCGCATATAATAATGCCTAGTATTTACTTGGAAGGTAAAGATGTTAGTATTAGGTATGTTGAAAATTATTTTCTATTCTTAGGATCAGATTGCTAGATAAAATAAATGGTAATTTATATATTTTGCAAAAGATCGAAAGTAAAAAATCACAGCTCTTGAAATGTGGACGATTCTGCACAACTTACCTCTACCAAAGTATACAGGGTATTAAGAAGTCTTAAATAAGTTCGAATACTTTCAGAGCCGGTAGAACTCTATAAAATAAATATATTTTCTCTTTGCCGATTTTCAATTGAGTCCAAAAGAGTGGAGTAATTTTCTTTTGAAAATTATACAGGGTGGTCCGAACTGTATTCCGGATACTTCGGCAGCATATTCTGCAGATAAAAATAAGTACAAAAGTTCGTATAAATGAATGTCTTAAAATGCTTAGTTTCGGAGATACAGGGTGTAGAAGTTTCATTTTTATTTCTATATTTTCCAAATAATTTCTGATCTAAGGCCGACATTTGGATGAGAAATTTGATTTTGATGTCAATATGACACCATTTGTAGGGGGCGCCATCCACATGTGTTTTAACTGTTTTGAAGAAAAATAACTTTTTGCCCGTACCTGTATAAAACTACTGGGTAAAAAAATATACATTTCTGTGATTTTTTACTTAAAAATGTCTCTTGGTAAAAGTCACTATGAGCAACCGCTTTCAAGATATTTAGGACGGAAATAGTCAATACATGTCATTATTGACAAAAAATAAACAATAAATAAATAGTTATTTCACTGAAATAAATTTGTGAACTTTTTATTTTTTAAAAAAAAACTTTTGGCACAAAAGCATTTCATATTTATGATTTCAGTGTAATAACTATTGAATCAATTTGTTTAATTTATGTCAATGACGACAGGTATTGATAATTTCAATTCCAAATATCTCGAGAACCATCACTCGTAACGATTTTTACCAAGAGACCTTTTCTACGTACAAAACGTTCGTAAATGTATATTTTTTACTTAGTAGTTTTATACAGGTACGGACAAAAAGTTATTACTCATCAACCTAATCAAATCAGTTAAAAATTATGTAGGTGGCGCCCTCTACAAGTAGGGGTCATATTGGCATCAAAATCAAATTTTTCATTTCAAAAAACTCCTAGACACCAATTTTCATCTAAATATTGACGTTACTTCAAAAATTGTTTGAAAAGAATCGAAATAAAAATGAAAATCCTACACACCCTGTATCTCCTAAACTAAGCATTTTAGGACATACATTTATAATAACTTTTTTACTTATTTTATACACCCTGTATATACAGGGTGCCAAAAAAATAGTTTATTTAACTTTGGTAGGTGATTCTACCGATAAAAATAAGACAAAATGTTCCTATAAACATATATGACCTAAAATGCTTCCCGACGAAGTTCAGCCCTTCAAATGGTAAATAAAAGTAATATATTTTGTTTATTAAATACAAATATCAAATACACCCAATTGAAATTCATTGTCACGTGTTTCGATACAATTTAAAAACCAAAACGTTCCGCGTGTGACCTTTTCGAATATGTTTTCTCTCGGTTAATTGAAATTGGTTAGGCAAACAACCGCGGCACACACGCTGCTCTTTATTACGTGTCAATAAAGTAACCGAACTTATTTCGAACGCAAATAGACCGAAATCTCATTAAACGCAATCCCCTTTTGCACAGAAAATTCCTCCCCTTTTTGCTTCGTTTGCCAGCGATTGGCCAAGTCTAATTGGCAAAAGCAGGCCCTCGCTATTTCGTACGAAATAAAAATATATTAATTTTGAGCTCGCAATAAACCAGAAATATTGTAACTGTTTTAATTATTTACAAAAGAAGTTATACAGGGTGGTCCGGACTGTATTCCTGAAACATCGGAAGCATATCCTGCAGATAAAAATAAGAAAAAAAGTTCGTATAAATGTATCTCCGAAATTGCTTAGTTTCGGAGATAAAGGGTGTAGAATTTTCATTTTTAGTTCGATTTTTTCCAAATAATTTCTGAACTAACGTCAATATTTGGATGAAAATTGGTGTCTGGGAGTTTTTTGACAATGGGAAATTTGATTTTGATGTCAATATGACTCCTACTTGAAGGGGGCGCCACCTATATATTTTTTAACTGTTTTGAATAATAATAACTTTTCGTGCGTGCCTGTATCAAACTACTGGGTAAAAAATTATACATTTACGACGTTTTTTACATAAAAAAGGTCTCTTGGTAAAAATCGCTACGAGTAATGGTTCTCAAGATATTTGGAATCGAAATTATCAATACCTGTCATCATTGATATGAATTAAACACGTTGACTAAATAGTTATTACACGGAAATCATAAATTTGAAATGTTTTTGTGCTGAAAGTTCAACAGAAACTGTTTTATTTTTTGCGAAAAAATTATGATTAATTTAAAAAAATAAAGTTTTCCCAAATTTATTATTTCAGTCAAACAACTATCTACTCAACGTGTTTATCTTTTGTCAATAATGACATGTATTGACTATTTCTATTCTAAATATCATGAGAACGGTTTCTTGTAGCGATTTTTACAAAGAGACATTTTTTACGTAAAAAGTCACGGAAATGTTTATTTTTTACTCAGTGGTTTTATAAGGTACGGACGAAAAGTTAATACTCTTCAAAACAGTTAAAACACATGTAGGTGGCGCCCCCTACAAAGAGGAGTCATATTGACACAAAATCCAATTTCTCATGTCAAAAAACTCCCAGATGCCAATTTTTGTCCAAATTTTGACGTTACTTCAGAAATTATTTAGAAAAAATCGAAATAGAAATGAAATTTCTACACCCTGTATCTTCGAAACTAAACATTTTAGAATATACATTTATACGAACTTTTTTACTAATTTTTATCTGCAGAATATGCTGCCGAAGTTTCCGGAATACAGTTCGGACCACCCTGTAGGCATACAGTATGTCCCCGGATGGTCTTTACAAGAGGAAAAACTTTTTTATTATTGACATTTAGAGGAAAATGCATTCTTCATAAAAAAATTTGCTTGTTCTAAAATGGATAATCCCCTTTATACCTTTCCAGATATCCATACCGTTTTAGAGAAAATTCAAAAAAACATGAAAATATAGTTGAATTGTTTCAAAGGAATTTTCAAGTCTTAAAAAAGAGTGTTCCGTTTAGAAAAATACAACTTTGATATTTTTTATTTACTTGGGACTCTCTGCACCTTTTGAAAATAATTTTAAATTGTAGCTTTAGTAGTCCTCCAACGATCCCATCACTCACAATTTCTAAAAATCCAATCGTGTGAATAACCCTATAGAATTTTATGCAGAATCTAAAAATAAAATAAAAAATGGGGTATATTATATAAAGTTTTAATGAACTTTATCCTTGACTCTCCCTGTACATTATGGCTGACTGAGACTATACTGCACTATAAACGCGAGCATTATAATAAATTTTTACTGTAATTCCTGTTTCTGATCTTGTAGTAAGAGAAACTATATGAAAAATTACAACAATATCGAAATAAGTCTAAATGTATTGGAAACCATATTTTCGAAAATATATTTGAGCTTGCTCGTGCAGAAATGATTGAAAAATCAGAAAACGAATCTTCTGGCTTGTGTGGAGAATTTTCTTCTATATACTGAATCTCACTCAATGGAAAGTCATAAAGTTTTATTTGAAACAGTGCGAAATAGAGAAAGCAAAGAAAACTGTCTGTAATACCGGTAACATTTGATAGCAGACGTTCTTTATGTTTCGATTCTGGCAATAAATATAAATATATACGTTATACAAAACTAAGAACTGTTAAGTCCCTTTTATTGACCTATTAATATCCAAATCTACTGTGAAAAATGATAACGTGTACCATAAACAAATAAATTATGCAGTAACGTAGTAAACAGAATCTATATCTATACTAATAAAATCCTACTCGTGTGAAGTTGGCACCCTTTTTTCAAAAAATGAACTGGAATTTGAGAGTTCTGGATAGATTTACAATAGTTCTATAGTTCTTGATAAGTTAGAAAAATAGTTCTGGTTAATTTCGGGAGATATGACATGGGGGTGCCAACTTCACGTAGCACCCTTTTTTTATTCTGGAACAGTTCTATGATAGTGGAAATATATTCTAGAACAAGAGTTCTATAGTTCACTGACTATTGATCAAAATAGTTCTATTGTATTAACCAAGTTATGAACAAAAATAAAACGGCAGCCTGCGCAGTTTAAAATCGATTTTCTAGGTAAAAATGATTTAAAAATAGTTCTGAATAGAGTTCTGAATAGCACCCCAAAAGTTCTATAAGATGTACTATTTGATTTTTAAAAATACCAATAATTAAAAATTTCATTGATGCACGACTCTATAGATAGACATAAAAATCGACTTTACGAAGGAAATGCAATGTTGAAAAACAGTTCTGGTTAAAGTTCTGAATAGCACTCCAAAAGTTCTATAAGATGTACTATTTGAATTTTTAAAAATACCAATAATTAAAAATTTCATTGATGCACGACTCTATAGATAGACATAAAAATCGACTTTACGAAGGAAATGCAATGTTGAAAAACAGTTCTGGTTAGAGTTTTGAATAGCACCCCAAAAGTTCTATAAGATGTACTATTTGAATTTTTAAAAATACCAATAGTTAAAAATTTCATTGATGCACGACTCTACAGATAGACATAAAAATCGACTTTACCAAGGAAATGCAATGTTGAAAAACAGTTCTGGTTAAGTTCTGGATAGCACCCAAAAGTTCTATAAGATGTACTATTTGGTTTTAAAAAGCCACCAATAATTAAACATTTCATTGATGTACCACTCTATGAATAGACATAAAAAATCGACTTTACAGAGAAAATGCAATGTTGAAAAACAGTTCTAGTTAGAGTTCTGGATGAGCACCCCAAAAGTTCTATAAGATGTACTATTTGATTTTTAAAAATACCAATAATTAAAAATTTCATTGATGCACGACTCTATAGATAGACATAAAAATCGACTTTACGAAGAATGCAAAGTTGAAAAACAGTTCTGGCTAGAGTTCTGGATAGCACCCCAAAAGTTCTATAAGATGTACTATTTGATTTTAAAAATACCAATAATTAAAAAAATTTCATTGATCCACGACTCTATAGATAGACATAAAATCGACTTTACAGAAGGAATGCAATGTTGAAAAACAGTTCTGGTTAAGAGTTCTGATTAGCTTTTAAAAGTTCTATAAGATGTACTATTTGAATTTTTTTAAAAATACCAATAATTAAAAATTTCATTGATACTACGACTCTATAGATAGACATAAAATCGACTTTACAAAGGAAATGCAATGTTGAAAAACAGTTCTGGTTAGAGTTCTGGATAGCACCCCAAAAGTTCTATAAGATGTACTATTTGATTTTTTAAAAATACCAATAATTAAAAATTTCATTGATCCACGACTCTATAGATAGACATAAAAATCTACTTTACGGAGGAAATGCAATGTTGAAAAACAGTTCTGGTTAGAGTTCTGAATAGCACCCCAAAAGTTCTATAAGATGTACTATTTGATTTTTTAAAAATACCAATAATTAAACATTTCATTGATGTACGACTCTATAGATAGACATAAAAATCGACTTTACATTGCACAAAATACAATGTTGTAAAGAGTTCTGGTTAGAGTTCTGAATAGCACCCCAAAAGTTCTATAATATATGTACTATTTGAATTTTTAAAAATACCAATAATTAAAAATTTCATTGATGCCCGATTCTAAAGATAGACATAAAAATCGACTTTACAGAAGGAAATGCAATGTTGAAAAAACAGTTCTGGTTAGAGTTCTGAATAGCACTTTAAAAGTTCTATAAGATGTATTATTTGAATTTTTAAAAATACCAATAATTAAAAATTTCATTGGTGCCCGACTCTATAGATAGACATAAAAATCGACTTTACACGCAAAATACAATGTTGAAAAACAGTTCTGGTTAGAGTTCTGAATAGCACCCCAAAAGTTCTATAAGATGTACTATTTGGTTTTTTAAAAATACCCATAATTAAAAATTTCATTGATGCACGACTCTATAGATAGACAAAAAAATCGACTCTACGAAGGAAATGCAATGTTGAAAAAAGTTCTGGTGTGAGATTCTTTGATATTTATATGAAAAACAAGAGAATAGAAATATTACGAATGCAAAGTTACATGTATTTATTAGCTTCAAATTTATATAAAATATAATTTAATCTCAAAAGGGGCAAAATAATTAAATCACAAATTTAACCTTACAAAAATATGTACGTTCTTACCAAGAACGCTTTATATAATACCTTTCCATACTTTATATTCTATTTATAACGACTCAATATTTTATAAACCCATGGTATTTTTTAGACGCAGCCTTTGTGTAATAAATTCTCTGGCTTTGTTTTTATTAGGACGAATCGGCCAGTTCTTGAAAAACTCGCCCTTGTATTTTGTTTGGGTGTCGAGTTACACATATACCAAATAACGATATCCAGTGTGACAAAACTAACCTAACTATTACCAAAGAAAAAATTAATATATCATGTTACATAAATATTCATTTAATCAGTTTTATTGCCACGTAATTTAGAATCAATCAGAGCCAACCAAATTTTCGATATAGTAAGTTTCATAGATGCAAAGTAATTCGATCTTTTTATAAAATTTCTGTTATTAAAAACTCTAGTCTGACTATTACTTTGTTATTACTCAATATTATTTTTTGCTCTTAAAGTCAACCTCTATGAGACCTATTTTGAGAAAAAAGAAAAATGCATTCTTCATAAAAATATTGGCTTGTTCTAAAATGGTTAATTCTGTTTATAATTTTGCTAATTTCCATACCGTTTTAAAGAAATTTAAAGAAAACATGAAAATATGGTTGAAAAATCCTAAAAATCGAAACGCGTTTCTGTGGTAATATAATTTCATCTTCATTCTTTGATTGTTATTGATAGCTTTTAATTAAAGCCATATTTTTTGCTGTTTTGAAATGTTAAAGAAGCACAAATCTTTTTTAGTACAATACTACGAAAAGTGTGATATTTTGAAAGACCAAAATATATGACGTTAATCAAAATTTATAATAACCATCCATCAAAGAATTTAGTCAAAGTTATAGTATTTATCATAGAAATGCCTTTTGATTTTTAGGACTTCGATCAAATTAAATAATACCTCCATGTTTTTTTTTTAATTTTTTCTAAAGCGGTATGGAAATTTGGAAAAGTATGAACGGGATTAACCATTTAAGAACAAGTAAAACTTTTTATGAAAAATGCATTTTCCTCAAATCCGGGGACATACTGCATAACGTTGGGAGTCAATGAAATTTTTAAATATTAATATTTAAAAAAAATCAATTCGCACAACTTATAGACCTTTTGGGGTGCTATTCAGAACTCTAACCAGAACTGTTTTTCAACATTGCATTTCCTTCGTAAAGTCAATTTTTATGTCTATCTATAGAGTCGGGCATCAATGAAATTTTTAATTATTGGTATTTTTTAAAAATCAAATAGTACATCTTATAGAACTTTTGTGGGTTGCTATGGAGACTTCTAACCAAGGAGACTGTTTTTCAACATTGCATTTCCTTCGTAAAGTCGATTTTTTATGTCTATCTATATGAGTCGTGCATCAATGAAATTTTAATTATTGGTATTTTTTTAAAAATTCCAATAGATACATCTTATAGAACTTTTGGAGGTTGCTTATTCAAGGAACTCTAACCAGAACTGTTTTTCAACATGATGCATTTCCTTCCCACAAGTCGATTTTATGTCTATCTATAGGAGTCATGCATCAATGAAATTTTAATTATTGGTACATTTTTAAGAAATTCAAATAGTATATCTTATAGAACTTTTGGGTGCTATTCAGAACTCTATTCAGAACTATTTTTTTTAAATCATTTTTACCTAGAAAATCGATTTAAACTGCGCACTTTGCTGCCGTTTTATTTTTGTTCATAACTTGGTTAATACAATAGAACTATTTTTTGATCAATAGTCAGGAACTATAGAACTCTTGTTCTAGAATATATTTCCACTATCAGAACTGTTCCAGAATAAAAAAAGGGTGCTACGTGAAGTTGGCACCCCCATGTCATATCTCCCGAAATTAACCAGAACTATTTTTCTAACTTATCAAGAACTATAGAACTATTGTAAATCTATCCAGAACTCTCAAATTCCAGTTCATTTTTTGAAAAAAGGGTGCCAACTTCACACGAGTTAAAATCCTAAGTGACTGACTCACAGATTAATCACGCGATCCTGCTCAAACCACTCAACGTAAGAAGCTCAATTTTGGCATACAGGTTGATTCTAGGGTGTAGAGATTCAAAAACAAGGGATTTTTCGAAATTCCAGTTCCATGGGGGTGAAACCACCCCTCAAATATTACAATATTTTTTATTTAAAACACGGTCAAGTTTCCGAAAAAACGCTTAAACATGTATATTTTATTTTGTTTTTTTACATATTTTAAGATTTTTTTAAAAATGTATACAGGGTGTTTCGAAAAATCTGGTCATTGATTAATCACCTGCTTAAAGCGCTTGACGTAAAAAGCTGATTTTTGGAAAACGGATTGACTTTAGGGTGTAGAGGTTTGATAAGAACGGATTTTTTGAAACTCGAACTATAAGGGGGTGAAACCACACCTCAAATATTAGATTATTTTCTATTTAAAAACCGGTGAGTTTTTCGGAAAAATTCTTAAACACGTATATTTTATTTTGTTATTTTGATTGACTGTGGGGTGTAGAGGTTCGATAAGGAGGGGTTTCTCGAATCACAAATTAAAAAAGGGTGAAAACGCCCCTCAAATATTACAATATTTAATATTTAAAAAACGGTTAGTCTTTCGGGAAAACGGTTGGACAAGCATAATTTATTTTGTTTTTTTTTACATATTTTGAAATTTTTTAAGAAATCATACAGGGTGTTCCAAAAAGTTGGGTAATTGATTAACCACGATTCTGCTTAAACTGCTTGACGTAAAAAGCTAATTTTTGGCAAACGGATTTTTCGAAAGTCAAATTCCAACAAGATGAAACTACCCCTCAAGTATTACCAAGTTATATAATAATATCGCCATATTTTTTTTTTCTCATGCTGACATAAATGTAAGAAAATTTTATCCAGTTTGTATGTTAATGGAAATTCTTGCTTTGCTATCATCACCATTTACAAATGATTAATTCAGAAACGAACAAAGTCCCGGGTACACGCTAGTTGACCTATAAATATCCAAATCTACTGTGAAAAATGAGAACGTGGAAATCATAAACAAATAAATTATGCAGTAACGTAACAAGGAATAAGAGTACTGATACTAAAATTATATATATGAAATTAAATATATAATTTACAGCAATAGTCACAAAAACCACCTAGTGATATTAAAAAAAAAAAAAAAAAAAAAAAAAAAAAAATTAAAAAATTGCAAATTCTTGGTGGCAAGTTCATTTCGCTCTTAAAAGAATTAACCAAGGCATGTGTCGGTACAGAATCAAAAACAAATGCTGGGAGATATGGTTCTGATCGAAAAGCAATCTTTTAAGAAAAGGTACTCAGAATTATTACAGGGTGTTTTAAAGTTACAGTGAAACAACCCTTCAATTAACCCTATTATAATAAGCCAAATACTAAGAGTTTATGAATTAAAGTTGATTCTATTATTTATATACAGTGTGCTAAAAAATCCTTAAAAATAGAGCTAAAATTAAAGAAACTATAACACTTTAAACTTGACGAAAACATTTTTCCATTTGCGTTTTTGCATCTTAGTATACATTTTATCACGCTAGTTCCTCAAAGAAATATTCACTCCAGAATAAACAAATTTTAATTACTTTTTTTTTTTATATTATTATCAATTTTTCAAAGCGAACCATTTAACCTAGATTATTAGTAAAACTTCATAATTAACAGCTATTCTCAGTCTACAATGACTACGCGGTTAACTGATTAAATTAGTAAGTTCTGTAAACAAACTCTGCGAGAGGAAAGTGAAACCATTCCACTAATAAACAGAGCGGTTGGAAATGTTCTCCTAGCTTAGTGGTTTGGAGTTCATTAAAACAAATAGGGAGGAATAGTCAAGGTTAATAGCCCAGTGAAGGGAGATGTTAGAAGTTCCACTTAAAGTTGTACATTTAATTAGAAACAAGAAAAAATAAACTTTTGTGTGTAAAAATAGTTTTTACGTCTAACATAGTTTTTACACGTCAAAAATAGTTTTCGTGTAACAAAGCAATACAATAACCTTA
>NW_022147010.1:84943-95506 GCF_002938485.1 Sitophilus oryzae
ACAAGTTACGTATTGCTTGCAGGCTCTTCTTATTATGAAAATTTAAGATATAGTCAGATCGAACGTCCCAGTCAATTTGTTTGGCTTATCTCTGTAGAGCCATAGGACATTACGTCTAGCTGAAATTTTAAAACTACTTCCTCTTGGATATAGGTACCGTTTTACTATAAGCGAAATATCAATACCCTTACTTTGAAAACCTCGTAAGTACTAAAAACCTGTTTTTACAGGAGAAACAAAAACTTTTTTTAAGTGAGCTTCTATTAATTCTCAAAAAGTTTTGAATTTGTGACATTTAATTATTTTATTAGTGACAGGTTGGTCTGACTAGTTGAAACTGGCAGCTTTTCCTGCAGATAAAATAAGCAAAAGTTCGTATAAATATATGTCCAAAAATGCGATTTAGTTTTCCAATAATTTCTGGTTTGATGAGTATCTGAGTTTGACATGAGAAATTTGATTCAATATGACTCTTATTTATAGGAGGCGCCACCTACATATTTTTAACTTGTTTGAAGAGGAATAACTCTTCGTTCTTACCTTTATAAAACTACTGAGTGAAAAAATATGTATTTTTTTTTTTTTTTTAAAAAATGTCCATTTTTGAAAATCGCTACGAGTATGGTTTTCGAGATATTTGGAATCGAAATTAGCACAGCCTGTCATCATTGACATAAATTAAAACATATTGACTAAATAGCTATTAGGACCGAAATCATAAATTTGAAATGTTTTGTGCTAAAAATTCAATAGACTGTTTTTACTCATCATTTTTTACAGAAAAATTATGATTAATCTAAAAATAAAAATTTCCCAAATTTATTATTTTAGTGAAATAACTATCTTCTCAACGTGTTTATTTTTTCGTCAATAATGACATGTATTGTCTATTTCCATTTAAATATCTTAAGAACGAGTTGCTCGTAGCGATTTTTACAAAGAGATATTTTTTACGTAAAAAGTCACAGAGATGTGTGAGTTTTTCATTACTCAGTAGTTTTACAGGTACAGGACAAAAAGTTATTACGTTTCAAAACAGTTAAAACACATGTAGGTGGCGCTCTCTACTAGTAGGAGCTATATTGACACCAAAATCAAATTTCTCATGTCAAAAACCCCAAACACCAATTTTCATCCAAATGTCGGTCTTAGGATCAGAAATTATTTGGAAAATATAGAAATAAAAATGAAACTTCTACACCTCTGTATCTCTGAAAGAAAGCATTTTAGGACATTTATAAGAACTTTTTTAACTATTATCTGCAGAATATTATTTGTGCTGTCGAAGTCGAATATAATTGACCACCCTGTATACAGGGTGTCTTCAAAAACAATGCGAAAAACTTCAGGGTGATTTGTTCAAAAATAAAGGGTGTTTGTTTACAAACGTTGGGTCAAAAGTCAACCATTAGGGAGATATTGCGGTACAAAAGATGGCGGAAAAATAATGTTTTTATTTTTTATCTCGAAAAAAGAGATAGACTAATGAAATTTTATTAAAGCATTACTGTTATGAAAAACACCCTTTCTGGTAATTTTTTTTTCACTTTTTAAAATGAGTGGAAGGGGTTGAAATAAACTACCCCTATCATTCTTGTTAACGAAATTTAAAGAAAATCTTATCAAACACATGCAAAAACTAATTTGGGTAGTTTAGTTTGTTTAGAAACTTTTTTATCTCTTGTATTTTTTTGATAAAACTCACCAATTTGAAATTAAAAAATAAAATGTAAAGCATTACATGTCAGGACAAAAAACATTTTCTGATAAAGAATCTAGTGGGCTGCTGTAATTTTTTTAGGAAAAAATCTAGTCGGCCGCTGTTACTTTTTAGGATGTTTCTAATATTATTTTATTTGACATTACTCTACCGCACTACGTTATTATCTAGATGATTATTATTATCGTTATTATCTTTCTAAGATTCTTAATCTAAAAATGTGTTTTGTCTTGACATGTAAAGATTTACATTTTATTTTTTAATTTCAAATCGGTGAGTTTTATCAAAAAAACACAAGAGATAAAAAAGTTTCTGAACAAACTAAACTATCCAAATTAATTTTTTTGCATGTGTTTGATAAGATTTTTCTTTAAATTTCGTTAACAAGAATGATATGGGTAGTTTATTTCAACCCCTTCCACTCATTTTAAAAAAGTGAAAAAATTACCAGAAAGCGTATTTTCATAACAGTAATGCTTCCATAAAATTTCATTAGTCTATCTCTTTTCGTTTTCAAGATAAAAAATAAAAACATTATTTTTCCGCCATCTTTGTACCGCGATATCTCCCTAACGGTTGACTTTTGACCCAACGTTTATAAAGCAAACTCCCCTTTATTTTGAACAAGGAATCACCCCCTGAAGTTTTTCGCATTTGTTTTGAAACACCCTGTATAATATAATAATTACATTTAGACATTTTAAATAGTTCTTTTTTTCTTCTGATGATGAGAAGAGATATACCTCCTGCAACGTTGAGCATTTTATGTCGGTTAGGCAGATTTGTTTTACCAGTAAAAATTTGGATTCAACGCACTGGGTTTACAAAAATGAACATTTTTATTTTATAGATTTCTTTTTCATTGGCGAAAACAGACTTTTTAAGAGATAAAATATTCTTTTTTCGACGATTAACAACTTATTTATTGTCAATTTAAAGGCCACTTATTTTTATCTATATTCGAATCTATAATAGCATGCCGAGTTCAAAAATAAATATTTCGTAATGTACAGGGTGGCGCCTTCATACGCCGCGGAGGCTCCAAGGAGAACGACAGTTTGTATTGAAATGAAATTATGTGAGCATATGTAAGTTAATTCAGAGTACTTTTTAAAAATATAGAGTTCTACGGGGTGCCCCCAAAAAAAGTTACATATCAAAGTTGTGATTTTTGTAATGGAACACCCTATATATTAATTGATTTTCTGATTCTGGGAGAAAAATAAAGGTGAGTTTTATAAGAGAAGTATATGACTAAAATGTAAGGTTTTTGACATATTTAACATTTTCTAGAAATAAAGAACAATTTTTAAATTACAATAAAAGTTACCAAAATTGGAATTTACCCGGTATAGCCTAATACATAGTTAAATTAACTATTTGTACTTTAGACCAAATTAAAACTTGATCCGAAAAGTGATACAGGGTGAGACAAAATTAATATTGAACATTGGTCACCTTTAAAAGCATGTTACTCTTTTATTTTAAATGGAAGACCCAGTATATTATTCCGATATTCAATGGAGAATTCATGTCTCTTCAAAATACTATTAAGGTTGCCTACCCCTCAAACAAAGATTTTCCTGGATATTTTCATTTACATGATTTGATCTGAGTAGATCTTTATTATTTGATAAAATCTACTTCAACATAGCTGTCTAATTAATCCAACTTTAACAAATCGTTAACAATTTCTCAGAAATTTGCCGAAAATGCAAACTTATCCTACATCAGAAAGAATTGATATGATTCTATTAGTTGGTGAATGCAGTGTGCATTCACCAATAATAGAATACTTAAATGCTCCTGATTTTATCAAGTCTGTTTTTTTATGGGGATATGTTAAAGACAGTGTTTACAAAACTCGACCAGCTCTATTGTCGACAACATGAGAGCTGCTTTGTAGCTGCTTTTCGAGGTAGAGCTCCACATATGCCTTCTAAAATGAAAAGATCTTTTTGAAAAGACGATTTTATGCAGTTAACAGGAAAGGAAGCATTTTGAGCATTTGATTTCATCTAGCTAATTTTTGTCGCATAATTATAGATTTATATCTAGTTTTAATTCTGTAATAATTAAAATATGTTTTAAACGTGTATCTTTTTATTACCGTTGAAAATTTTACTCTAAAATCTCTAATTTTTTTTAAGGTAACAAAAGGTATATGACACAGCCACCTAGATTTTATCAAATAATAAAGATATACTGACCCAAAATCATAAAAATTAAAATATCTAGAAAAATCTTTGTCTGAGGGGTAGGCAACCTTAATAATATTTTGGAGATATATAAATTCCCCATTGAACACCGGAAAAATATACTGGGTGTTCTATTTAAAATAAAGGAGTAACTCGCTTTTAAAAGTGACTAATGCTTCATATTAATTTTGCCTCACCCTGTATAACTTTTCGGGTCAAATTTCAATTTGGTTTAACATACAATGGTTACTGTAATTAAATATCAGGCTATACAAGGTCAACAAAAATTTAGGTAGCTGTTATCGAAATTTAAAACTTACTCTTCATTTTCACAAAATGTGAAATATGTCAAAATCCTTAGATTTTAGGTATATTCTTCTTTAATAAAACTCACCTTTATTTTTGTCCTAGAATCCGAAAATCAATTAATATATAGGGTGTTTCATTAGAAAAAACACAACTTTGATGTGTAACTTTTTTTTGGGACACCCTGTATAATTCTATATATTTTTATAAAACGCTTTCAATTAACCTACATATGCTGCCAAAATTTTATTTCGATATAAACTACCGTTCTCCTTGGAGCTTCCGCGGCGTATGAGGTGCCACCCTGTATTTTCTGGCTGTCCTATAAACGAATTGTTGGCATTTTAAAGCAAAAAGGGAACAATATTTTATCCTAAAAACAAAAATTTCTATATGTCCTATTTTCCTCTCAAGCTATAAAGACATGATGGCGCCGAGTTATGTCGTTCAGACTTAATTGATTTCGATATTCTTATCGGTTTCGATATTCTTATTTCGAGTTATTGGGAAAAGATATAATAATACGATTTCCTTTCTGTTAAAATCCTGTGTGATCAGTGAAAAAAAGTGCGATTCTATTCTACGGATTTTTTTTCTTTGACATTCATTTCCCTGAAAAAAAAATTGTGGGTTAGATTTTAAAACCGTATTTTTTTAAAGAAATATAGAGTTTCATGTGACTTTCAGTAAAATCATCTGCTCCTTCATCTCCTCCGATTTAGCCACTCTAAACCATTATTATTTGCACACAGAAATTCAGTGTAGCTTGTCCTGTGAAATTTAAACTGTGCGCCAAAATGTTTCAACCGGTTTGGAATCAGTGACCACATTTTCGACATACCAGTACTAAATAACTTTACATTTATTCATGGATTTTAATATACAGAAGAATTGTGTCAGATTTCGACATATTGTAGTCTTGAAATATGTTTTACTTTATAATAACAATAGGTATATACAAATACATAGGCTTAAATAGCGACTATTCGAAAAATAGTTTATATAATTATTCTAAAAGTATTAGGAAGTATAATTTGTGAAAATTCTAAAAATAAAAATAAAAAAGTCAATATTTTGATATCTTGAGAAGGTCTAATTTGTATTATAATTTATGATTCAAGCTAATAAAACTTTTTAGATGAGTTCCAACTACGGTAGCGAGCATAGTGTTCCGACCGGTTTTGCTAGTAGGGACATAACTTGGGTTATTTCGGTTATAACGAAATTTTTTGAGGGTACATAATTATAATTTTAGAAGATATTCATAAAACATTTAAGCACTAGTTGATTAAAAAAAGAGTATACTATTAATATTGCAAAATATATTTTATCCTCTCATGGTATATGTCTATTTAATTTTTTGATGTTTCGTCGAACTGCTTGAATCCATTTTTGCTTTTGATCAAATCGGTGTGAGAAGCTGTGAAGCTATAAAATGTTGATTCGGGAGAGTTGAAGATCCGGGAAAGTTGAGTTATTGAATGTTATTGCACCCAACAACCACGTAATTACGTCCTCGTTTACGCTTTAACATTTTTTTGGCAATTTTATTAAGATTTGAAATTAACAGAGCGCAACGCGACGCCTAGTTTGAGTTCATTTTCACTTAATTTTTACTATCCGAAACAGCGTTACATCACACAAACCTCGTACCTAAAGCCCCATACTCACACTTCGCTACTTCACTTCCTTCCTTCGTCGCGTCCCTTCGTCCAAAAATCTTATATTTACTGTGGGAAATGTCGATTTTAACGGACTGTGTGTTCCTTCGTTTCTTCATCAAAACGCTCCTTCATCCGTTTACTTCCTCGAAACGCTCCTTCCCCGTACTGTCGGTTTTTGGACGAAGTAGCAAAGGAATTATCACGAACACAAAAAAATATTAAAATGTATAAAATATATAAATCGATCTTGGATTTCATTCGTAGTTGATTTCTTGATTTGGCAGTACGTCTGCAGAGGGTGTCCCATTTTTCGTGTGTTTTGCAGGGTTTCTCGTTTATGAGTCGAGATACAAAGATGCGGTTTTCACATACGCTGTTACTTTTTATGAAACTAAAGATGCTACATACAGATATGTCCTAGCTCTCTTACTTCCTAAAATACAGGACGAATCTGAAATTATTGCATTTTTTGATCCCCTTTGTATCATAGCTTATCGAAAAGGTGAAAACGGTCTCCCGTACAGTTTTTCACGTAGAATGCAGTGACGTAACTCGTCTTTTGACTGACGTCTTTTTTTAAACTGACTAAAACTTATATGTTTTTTTAAATACGATATTTTGTATATTATTTTATTTTCCTTGTTACGAGCTTTCTAAAATACTTATTTTCATAAACGGGGTAAAAATGCATTATTTAACTTTATTACATAGTCGGCTTTGGTTTAAATTAGGGTAATCAAAACAATCAACTAATTTATTCGACGTAAAATGTTGGTTATTGGCATGTTATTTAAAAGCAGCACAAATTCAGTTTCCGTGTAGTTTATCAAAATATGACGATGCAAAGCAAAATTATCTGGTAAAATTAAGTTAAGTAAAATAAGAGCCGTTTAGCAGTTTAGCAGTACCTAAATAAATAAATATAGAGCATATTATAATTTTCGAAAGCTCATAACAAGGCAAATAAAATAAAAAATAATATATAGAGTGTCCTGTTTAAAAAAAAGAACATAAGTTTGAGTCATTTTTCGAAATAGACAGCTCCCAACGAAGAACCACTTTCGTCACTACCATTCTACCTGAAAAACGAGACACGGGCGGTGGGTAAGTACTCAATAGGTAGAACAAAACAAAATCAGGGTATCCGGTATATACCTGTACATTTAGATGAACAGTCTAATTTTATAAAAGATATTTCTAACGACCGCATAGTAAATACCCGGTATAATACCAGTAATATCAGAAATACGAGTATATCTACAATATTTCTTATATACAGGGTGGTCCGAACTGTATTCCGGAAACGTCGGCAGCATATTCTACAGATAAAAATAAGTAAAGAAGTTCCTATAAATGTATGTCCTAAAATGCTTAGCTTCGGAGATACAGGGTGTAGAAGTTTCATTTTTATTTCGATTTTTTCCAAATAATTTCTAAAGTAACTTCAATATTGGGATGAAAATTGGTGGATGGGTGTTTTTTTGACATGAGAAATTTGATTTTGATGTACAATATGACTCCCGTTTGTAGGTGGCGCCACCTACATGTATTTTAACTGTTTTGAAGAGTAATAACATTTCGTCGGTACTTGTATAAAACTACTGAGTAAATAAATATACATTTACGACTTTTTTTACTTAAAAAAGGTCTCTTGGTAAAAATTGCTACGAGTAATGGTTCTCAAGATATTTGGAAGCGAAATTATCAATACCTGTCATCATTGACATAAATTAAACACGTTGACTAAATAGTTATTAGACTGAAATCATGCTTAAAGATTAAGTGTTTTATAGTTTCAATAACTGCACTAGCAAAAAACTAAAATAGTTAAATATTATGACAAAGCCACGATTTCAATATTGTTTTAACTTCTGATTTCTGCTGTATAGAGCGCTGCAGTCGAAATTTTCAAATCAACTAAAATTCACCAAGCCTATAGACACAATTAATCAATATAATCAATGACTCAGTTTGGGCTGTAGGATTTTTTACTGGCTAGGATTTAATATTGTTATATTAGATGATATTTTATTCAAACTACACAGAAATAATTATTTTGTAAGTAATGCTAACTATTTCCGACACTAATCCCAACATAAATTACATTTTTTTACATTATGCTTATATATTTTTTATTTTTCATTTCATAACTTAACTTATTCACGTTCTGATGTGAATAAAATTCTACGCCGCTTAATAAAATTTGCATGTAATGCATATAAAACTATTCTAAATCTCGCTGAAATTTTTCTCTGCCAGAAAATTCATCAAATCAAACGTACCTAGTTTTTAATATTTTTATAGGAAAAAGTCGGAAAATTGCTGTAAGTCGAATTTTTGTTGGTTTTTATTTCAATCAATTTTCACCAGCCGAATGCATTATGGTGATTTCTTTGCCACTTCAGCACCATTTAGAATTATTGGAAATCTGTCAGTTTTAATTTAAAATGCCGCATGTGTGCTTTATTATTTCGCATTGTGAGACATCAAGTGAATGTTGGTTTTCCATTTACAAATAATCATAAACAATAGAGCTTATTATACAGGGTGGTCCGAATTGTAGTCGGAAAACTGCGGCAGCATATTCTACAGATAAAAATAAGTAAAAAAGTTCGTATAAATGTATGTCCTAAAATGCTTAGTTTTGGAGAGCCAGGGTGAGCCAATTTTGATTTTTTCCAAGTAGTGTTTGAAGTAAAGTCAATATTTGGATGAAAATTGGTGTCTGGGAGTTTTTTGACATGAGAAATTGGATTTTGTGTCAATATGACTCCTACTTGTAGAGGGCGCTACCTACATATTTTTTAACTGGTTCGAAGAGTAAAAACTTTTCGGCCGTACCGATTTTTTTATATAAAAACGTCGTATATGTCAATTTTGACTCAGTAGTTCTATCCAGTTGTAGAATCATATTGACATCAAAATCCAATTTCTCATGTCAAAAACTCCCAGATACCAATTTTCATCCAAATATTGACGTTACTTCGGAAATTATTTTGAAAAAATCTAAATAAAAATGAAGAAGCATTTTAGGACATACATTTATACAAACTGTTTTACTTATTTTTACCTGCAGAATATGCTGCCGAAGTTTGCGGAATATAGTTTGGACCGCCCTGTATAACAGGAATTGATTTTTTTTCAACCTGTTATAATAATACAAACCAAAGTACTTCTATGCATACATCCATGAAGTATTCATTTGAACTGGAATTCTTGTTTTACCTGAAAAATAAAATACATTTATTAAAATCTACTAAATATCAACATCTAATTATAGGTACTTATAAAGTATTTATCAAAGGAGTAGGTAGTTATTAAATTATATAAATTTTAAATTCCTAAGTGCTAAAGTTTAACTGCTAAGAACAATTTTTAAAATAATGGTACTTAATAAAATTAATTATAATCAAATTTTTATAACGAAAATAAACATTTTAACATTGACGATAGTTCGATATACCGGGTGCATCTCAAAAGTGGCTCACCCCTATAACTTTTATTTTTTCAAATAAATAAAAAACGAGATTTGGTATGTTAGTATATGATATAAATTTGGATTGATTGACGTATTTAATTGTTTTCGGTCACTTCCTGTTTCACCGGAAATGACTACAACTTTTGATTTTTAAATGGCATCCTCGCTATTTTTTTACTTTATTCGATAGAAAATGACACTCTGAATGGAATGACATATCATATGTCAACTTTTGACATTTTCGCATATTCGCTCAAAAATAAATTGTATTTTAATTTTCAATCTAGAGTGTCATGGCTGTGTTAAAAACACTAATTTTTAATGAATGAGCCTTGGAAAAATAGATTTGATCGTCTAATGTTTTTAGTATCTTGTCCTGGCCCGTCAAAAGATGCCCAAATCGTATTTTTAATCATATCTCAATTTTTTTAAATGGAACGAGGGTGGCTCATTAGCATATTTGGAAAAAGCATTTTTTTACGAATAATTTGATACCACACACTTGGTATTTCGAGTCAAATCGTCGTTATGAACCGCATGTTACAATTTCAAATTAACCATATGCGAAAATGTCAAAATTTAACATATGATATGTCATTCCATTCGGAGTGTCATTTTCTATCGAATAAAGTAAAAAAATATCGAAGGTGCCATTTAAAAATCAAAAGTTGTAGTAATTTCCGGTGAAACCGTAAGTGACCGAAAACAATTGAATATGTCAATCAATCCTAATTTATGTCATAATATACTAACATACCAAATCTCGTTTTTTTATCTGAAAAAATAAAAAAGTTATAGGGGGTGAGCCACTTTTGAGGCGCACCGGTATAAGTAACTTAAATGCGCCAATAAAAAGTGTGCTTACTAAAAAAGTTCAATTAATGTTTGAACTTCGTAAATTAGGTATAAAAATTTTTAGTTAATTTACCACTTTCTCATTTAAATACAATTTGTTCTTTTGTTAAAATCATTATTTTGTCTTTTCAACTAGTAACGTCTGTGGCTTATCCAGGTTTATGGGATTTATTTCTTGTTCTAATTTGCGAATTAGTTGCGAAAGTCTCGAAAAGCTCGTTATGTTGATTAGAGTTTTTTAATATATCACATCTGTCACTAGGATTAACACCGTTCTTTCGAAGTTTCTTGACTGTTTCAGAACGTAAAAAAGTAGAGAAAAAAATTAATTTAAATTTCTCC
>NW_022147011.1:0-29503 GCF_002938485.1 Sitophilus oryzae
CTATTGTTTTCAAATACGAAGATTTGGTAAAAACTTGAATTTTTGATATGAGACTTTGAAAGATCTAAAACCGAATTGTGAAAGATTTTTTTTTAAATTCACCCCCGAGAAGGGGTAAAATAAATAAATAAAATAATTTTTTCGAAATTTTGGAGAAACGGTAATGACTAGAAAAAAAGTTCAAAACGTCCAATTTCACATTGAAATGGTCTCTATATTTTTTTGGTCAAATCAAAATTAACCGAGAAAGAAATGGTGGCTAGAATTTAGGGAACAGCTTTTATTGAAACATTTTTTTCAAAGTCCTTACCGTTTCTCTGAAATTTGAAAAAAAAAACACTTTATTTTTATTTTTCACCCCTCTTCGGAGTGAATTTAAAAAAATCTTAATTGAAATTTATAATTTTCCAAGCAAATCGAAGAAAAACGTTAAATATATGAATTTTTCAGTACCTTATTTTTTTTAAATTTCTACTCTCATCCCCTAGCTATCCCGGTTTGTTCTAGTACTAATATGGAAAAGTAAAATTAAAATACCAGACAAGTATTATCTCTTTTTTGAAGGTTCCTTTGCATTAAATTTCTTGAAATACTATTTATTTAAAGCTTTTCTCTACCGGGTGCGTCTCAAAAGAGGATCACCCCTATAACTTTTGTATTTTTTCAGATAAAACAACGATGTTCAGGTAATACGGCCCGGTCAAAAATATGGCCCATGTCAACTTTTTATTACATGTGGCGACATCTGTTTCGTTTGACCATACATTTCCAAAGTTAGCCGGACTCTCCGCCAGAGACTGTAAACAGATGTCTATAATACGGTATATCGTCTTATAAAAATTAAGAGATTTTAATTGTTAATATTTCGAAGTATTAATGTGAATTCAAGTAAGTAAAAAATGCTATAAATAAAGTATTATGTTGCCTATAAAATGCAACCTATCAAACATACTTTGCTCATTTTTTTCCTACCTGAAATTCATATTAAAGCATATGTCAGAAATATGGCCCAGTAAAACAAGGTTGTGGGTCATATTTCTGACTACGGTGGGCCGTTATTTTTGACATCTATTTTTTTACTTTTTTAAGGCATGGGCAAGATTTGCAAGGGCATAGTCCTAATTGGACTCAAGATATGATGGAGGAGGCATATTGAGGCTGATAACGAAAGGAAAATTTCAGAGATATGTGAGCAAGCCTGTGGTATTCCGAGAACAACTCTACGTAAAAATATAAAAAGTGGCAACTCTGTGAGGCAGGATGAATCCTCCGGAAATGTAACAGAAAAACCCCAAAAGGAAAGCTGGTTTTGTTTGGTGTGCATGCACTCAGTTGCTGATATGCGTCAATGTGTCAAATGTCCCAACAGTCCCAACTGGGTTCATAAAAAATGTGCGTTGGTCTCACTAAAGAAGATGTGACCCTTTTACCTGCTCTGCATGTGATGATTAAGAGTGGGCCTTATTTATGCCGTTGATTTTAATTCTGGGCCATATTTCAGTTAAAGGCAGAAATAAAGCCCGATTTGCAACTTTTTTTGAACAATGTTTTTTCGTTTTATTAAGATAGAAAAATGTTGTTTTGTTTAAGAATTATATCTTTTGTTTACGTTTTAATAGATATTAATAAATATTTCGTTTATTTTCCTATTTCTTAGTTTTTTATTTAAGTTTCAAGTGAAAGTGGGCCATATTACCTGAACTTACCTTACAATTATTGATTTTTAAATGGCACCCTCGGTATTTTTTTATTTTATTAGATAGAAAATGACACTCTGAATCGAATGACATATCACATATCATCAAAAAAAAATTGTATTTTAAATTATAATCTAGAGTGCCATGGTTGTGTTAAAAACACTAGTTTTTTTAATCAAGGAACCTTGGAAAAATAGATTTGATCGTCTAATGTTTTTAGTGTCTTGTCCTGGCTGGTTAGAAGATGCCCAAATCGTATTTTTAATCATATCTCATTATTTTTTCAAACGGAACAAGGGTATCTGGCTCATTAGCATATTTGGAAAAAGCATTTTTTAACGAATAATTTGATACCACACACTTGGTATTTCAAGTCAAATTGTCGTTATGAACCGCATGTTAAAATTTCAAATAAACCATACGTGAAAGTGTCAAAAGTTGACACATAATATGTTATTCTATTCAGAATTCCATTCAGAGTGAAAAAAATACCGAGGATGCCATTTAAAAATCGAAAGTTCTAGTCATTTCCGGTAGTAGTGGGAACTATCGAATGAATACTATCGAAACATTCGATAGTTGCAATTCATTCGAATAATTCGATAGCTAGTAAGAAAACATTCGTCGAAAACTATTCGAATAAAAATATCGAATAGATGCGTCATCTGCCTTGAAATATATTAATTCGGCAGCAAAAACCATTCATTTATAAAATTCATTCATTTGTAAAATTCATTTATTCGTCAGGATCGATTATAATAAAATATAAACTAGATTTTAGTTGTCGCCCGGCGACGTAGGTTTCTTTCCTAGAAACCCGACAGCGGTCGGCGGTCGGTGGCAATGGTATGAAAGCCGGCATCTTTGATTTTGAGTCTGATAAATATAAGGACACATTATTTTTTTTTTATTGAGGTGCTAGTATTTTACACAGAAAATACATTATGAACGGCACTGTTGCCGTATATTCGTATTAGTTGGTATTAGCAAAGAATATTATTCTTGGGTATTATAGTTAGTTAGGGATAGTATGACCTGTGGTATGACTATATATTTTGCATTTTTTTATTAATATGCTGTTGTTACACTGCAATAATACTTTTTTATTTTGGATGTAGGAAAATTATTTTTAATGTTTTAAGCAAAACTGGTTTAAATAATAATAACAGTAATAATTTGTTATACCTATTAACACCAAAATTTAAAATTATTTAATATAAACATTTTTTTAAGTAATAGCAAAATATAAACAACAAATTAGAAGTCAAATTATTTATATTAGATCCTATTTAAAAATAATATAGTCTCTAAATTTTTTGGTAACGTTGGTTTATTAAATAATAATAAATTACAGAACTAATTTGTTATATTAACAACAAATTTTAAAATCATGAAATATAAACATTTATTAATTTTCTAAGCATGTAGTAATAGAAGAAAAATATAAATAAAAATTAGAAATCAAAATTATATATGTTTATTACTTTTTATTACTTTGTATTAGTATTTAAAATAATATTTGCTTTTACTGGCATCTACTTTAAAAATAAATGAAATATTTCTTCGCAAAAATCTACATGTAAGAGAATTAGCATAAACAAAATACAAATATCGTTAACTTTTTTTTTTAAATTGGCACGCGTAAAACTTAAATCAATCAATTTAATTTTCTCATCCCAAAATTTGAGTTCGATAACCATTTACTTATAACCACATTACCACATTACTTAAATATGATTAAGTGCAACTAATTCATATTACTAAAACATCTAAAACACAAATACATATGTATTTTTAAAATTAATTGTAAGTCCACCTCATCTCTCTTAAAAATTGTTACTTCTCAAAATTTCCCATTAAAAAAATAGACCATATACCGTATAAAATTAAATAATTGAAAGATCGGAAAATCACACAAATTTTCGGAAAAATTTTGACCACCTGCACACATACACAATCGTCAATTTAAAAAAAACAATACTACTTTATTATTTTAAATATTTTAATAAACGCAAAAATAGCACAGTATTTAGAAGGCAAGTTATAATGTAATAAGTGCAACTAATAATGCACTGACGCACACAAAAATCAAACGAATACTAAATTTCATTTATCTAAAGCATTCGATAGTCGTGGCTTAACGATAACCATTTAGTCGCACGGCGAGGTTGTCACATATGCTTTAGTATACAAATGAATGAATGATTTTATTCGAATGAAACCATTCGATAGTTGAAATCATTCATTCAGTAACCATTCGATAGTCTAATTCATTCGATAGTTCCCAACGCTAATTTCCGGTGAAACCGAAAAAAATTTATCTGAAAAAATAAAAAAAGTTATAGGGGTGAGCCACTTTTGAGACGCACCCGGTATAGAAAGGACCTCAACTAAAAAACTTTTAAAATGTGCAAGATTTGCAAGAGTTTCGCAGATCAAGACCAAGACCAAGATGGTCTTGGTCTTGGTCTTCCATCTGCTCACCACTAGACAAAAATGGTTCTATACAATTTTGTACCCAGACTGGTTTCCGAATAAATAAATTTAGATACCAATGCAATGTGATTTGGATGGAAATTTCACAATATCATGAACGTTCCAGGATATTAATCAAGACTAATGTATTTATTTATATTTAAACTAAAAATAAATCTAACATCGATTTGAAAATATTTCCTGCAATTTATTGGACGCTGTGCTATGCTAAATCCCCAAAACATTATGCGCGATATACGCAGCTTGTATTTAATCTTTGATAAATGGTTGTTATTTTTTCGCTTGTTCCAACGTTTGCAGTATCGGATTTGCATTTCCGGTTTAAAATACGACTATACATATTTCTATACATATTTTAGGATCGACTTTTTGACGTTTAATTTTTCAACAGAATTGCAAAAATATGAGAACATAGATAATTATTTTGATGCTTTTATAATTTGTTAATCATGATACGCAAATACAGGGTCCGGCGATAGTGCGTCGGGCATCTGTAGCTCCTATAATAAAAACTTAGGAATTTTGGAAATATAAACCTAAAGTACGTACAAGGTTGTATTTCAGGAAAATATTTTAACTTCTATAGGGTGGCTCAAAAAAGTTTAGTTAGTCGATCGGGGTGATTTTTTTAAATGGAACACCCTGTATATTATTGCATTTTTGCTTCCTTTCAGATCACTTTATATAACCTTATGATATGAATAAATATATTCAGATAGTTTCAGAGATATTAATAAATAAATAAAATAAATATATTTTTCAACCTTTAATGAAAAAAGTTATTACAAATACAAGAACAATTTTTTTAAATGGATGAACAATTTAGATGGTCTATACGTAAGTTTGCTATAAATATCGTAATATTAAATCCTACAGGATGTTCAAAATTAATTGTACGCCAAACTTTCTAAAATATAACGTATATATAAACAAAGTATAAAATTATATATTCAGATATTAGTAAATTTTAACTTATTTTTGATTTTTGTCCATGGGACGAAGCACTGTGGGCCGGTGCGACCGATACAGTGTTGCCGGTATTTACGGGTGTGGGCAAGGTAAAGCATAAGCATGGTGGGAGAACGCATTGAGAGGGGCGGTGCTTTATGTTAAGGTTCGTATTCACTATCCGAAAGAACAAAGGAATTAAATTCGGTATATTTGGACAGCAAACCGAATTCATGCGGCCGTTCGCCATTCGGTTCGCTCCATCATCCGTTTCCAGTCGGTATATCAGAGACGTTCGCAAACGAATGAAAATTATAGAACCGCGCGAACCAGACTGGACGTTCGCTCGTTAGATAGTAGCATTCGTTCGTTCGGATAGTGAATACGCACCTTTATGTAGACGAAAGGGTGGGGAAAGGAAATAGTATGAAGTTGAGCTCCGGATTAAATGGATAGGTAATAATTTTCTCTCCCCGACTTACAAGATTGCCATAGCAATTCACTTCTAGACATGTAGGTAAATGATGACTAAAATAAACGACCCAAGATTTTCTCTTGCCGACCAGTATATTATCGTAGTCTTAAAGAAATTAGAATAAAATAAACTATGTTAAAAATTTTCATTTATACTACTGAAATGAAGATAATATATCTAAGCTAAATGTAATCTATTACAGTTGTAGTAAAATGAGTAACTAATTGTCGAAAATCCAGATCCAACCCTAGATGCAACATTTTTTTGAAACGTCTACTTATGCGGTTTGAAATTTTGATGCAAAATCTGGCAATACCGCTCAGAAGAAATGTACCCACCCATACCCACCCAACTTTTTTCTCTTTTTAATACATTTGATTTGCCATTAAGCTGCCTACATCACTGTCTTACACGTTAAAATCCTATACACAGAGTTGACCTGTCCCGATGTGTATACACAACCGTTATGCCGAGTCCAGACCAAGCAAACAAAACAACGACAAGACAGAAACGTCCATGTTTTACGACAAAATTGCGACAAATCCAACACATTTCTGCGACATTCTTGTCTCATTGTTGTTTTCTTTCAAAATTCGGAGACTTTTCGAGTCGGTAAAGATCAAAGTGTCTATGTTTCGTTCGTATATTTTACGACAAGTTTTCGGCGCAGTGTGGATGGCGTGTGCTGTCAACAGTAGGAGACCAGTGAAATCACACATGTTTAATAAAATTCATTCGCAACAACTAAACTTTTGACTTTGTTATACTTTTGTCCTTGCGGTGTGGACAATTTGTCTCAAGTTTCCCCAATCAGAATTCCCAATTTTTTGTCGCAAGTTTGTCTTATTTTTGTCTCAAAATCGTGTTTATTTTTTGTCGCCTTGGTCTGGACCAGGTAATACAGTTGTAGAAAAATAATAAATAACATAAAATAAGCTCAGTAAAGACCGAGGTAAAGACTGTCAATCCACAAAATTTTAAATCAAATTAAAATGTGTCAAATGAATCGTCAAACAGAACTGTCAATAATCCCCACCCTAGAGCCCCACCTCCGTTTTTATTCAAAGATGGAAACCCTTACCAATAACCAATATTATTGCCTGATGTTATTTATGGCTTGTAGTAACCATAAAAAGATATATTGATTATATTGTTTTAATATCAACCACGAAAATGAGTTTTTATAGATCCTCTTTGAGCTATTCGCAACAAATAAACTCTTTAGTACATTCGTAAATCAGCATGAATCGTAAATTTTTACTGCCTTTCGGTGCATTTATTTTGCTTAACTAATAATAATAAACGGGGAGTTGAAACATTTTGACTGTTTTGTTTAGTTTGCGTATGGCGAAATGAATGGCGAATGTTTGTGTTTGTGTAGTGGTGTGTTTTAGAGCTGTCTGCAAAATCACATTATATTTAGATTATAGAATAGGATAAATTGACTTTGTTTTGATAAAATATACGGGGTGACAACGAAAGTGGTGCACAAACCCGAAAGATAATAATGATATGCAATCTAAGCTTAAATTGAATATTTGGAAAGAAACCAATTTAATAAATAAATAAAAAATATATATTATTCAACCTTCCTTCAAAAAATTATTACAAATACAAGAACTGTCCTGAAATCCAAACTATATTAGGTACATATTTACTTTAGATGGTCTATACTTACTTTGCTATAAATATCGTAATCTTAACTCATACATGGTGGTAAAAATTCCACGCCAAACTTTCTAAAATATAAAATAATTTTTCTTTGTTTTTTAAACGGAACACCCTGTATATTATTTTTTCAACAGACGGAGAGTTAAAAAACATTTTTTTTTGTATTTAGAGTATTTACATTTTATTTATGTTATATTGTATATATTTTATTACAACATTTTTAATGGTTTCGCAGATACACGCATTATTAATTCATATGGTAAAAATCATTGGGTGGCTTTTACAAAAATTTATTGTGGAAAATGCCATATGAAATATAAAACCGCGAATATCTGCGAAACGGTTAAACATTTTGAAATACTCTAAATACAAAAAATGATCACTTTTTAATTCTCCACCTTTAAAAAAACGACGAAAAACTATTTTATATTTTAGAAAGTTTAGCCCAGAATTTTGTACATCCTGTATGATTTACGATTGCCATATTTATGGCAAAGTAGTGTGTTTTAGTTAGTGTCTCTTCTTAGTTTTTTTTTCCAAAGCTATTGGTTGTAAAAGAGAACAGAATAATTTTTTATGAAATAAAAATTTGTTCTTTCATTAAATGCTATGCTTCTATTAATGAAATTATAATTGTTATTTATTAGTATCAGTAGGCGTACTCGTGCGAGGTTTTTATTACTTGATGTTTATGTTTTATATATAGAGTTATCAACTAATTTAATTTAGCATTTTATCAATGTGTATTTGTTTATGCATTGATACGTAAAATATGCAATATTAGAGTCTATATGTATATTAATTTCAGTTTGATAGTAATTTGGTAACGTCAATATATTATTTAGTTTCCATAATTAATAATGATAAAGTTTTTTGTACATTAGAGAGATAGACATCAAAAATAGTATGGCGTGGGGCATTGAACGATTCAATAAACTAAATAAACATATAAATAATTTTAATTATTTATTTATATTAAATCTAAAATCGTTGATTGAAATATTTATAAAGATGGCCCACACTATCCTGTTGATTTTCCATTTTGTTATTTTTTTTTATTTTAAATAACCTTAACAACCTGATGAAAGTTACTGGGATATATAGAAAACCATTTCAGTGTGATCTTTAGGTTATCATTCATGCATTAAAATCTACCAAATGATGTGACCAAGGGGAAATACTATAATTGTATTAATAATTGTCGGTATTATCTAATAATTATACCATACCGGGAGTTTCTCAAAAGTGGCTCGCCCTTATAACTATTTTATTTTTTTAGATAAAAAAACGACATTTGGTATGTTAGTATGACATAAATTAGGATTGATTCACCGGAAATTACTACAACTTTTGATTTTTAAATGACACCCTCGGTATTTTTTTACTTTATTTGATAGTAAATACCACTATGAATTCGAATGATATACACGGAAAAAAATAATTTCTATATTCAAGAACAATCATACACTTAAAATTTTGCACTTTCTTTAAGGATAGTATTCTTTCCATGAGTACAACAAGTATTTGGAACTATTTTACTTTTACACTTGCTTTTTAAATATAGTTATAGTCACTTTAAGTAATTTTGAATCTAAAAAAAGAATAAAATGACTTATATTTAAGAAAAACTTATATTACTATCAAGTGAATAAATCCTTTAGCAACGAAGAAACTATTATTAAATGAAGTATAAATGTTTTTATATAATAATAAGTCGTATTCTTAACTTTTTTAAAACTTTTACTTGAAATCGGTGTATTAAGACTTTAAATAAGTATATTACTCGGCGCGAGAATAACACCCAATTTCCAAGAGTTACTTATTCTTATATTAAGTGACCATCATCAAATAATGTAGGATTATTGCTAAATTTACCGTGAAATTTTGGAATCGAATCGTCATCTCCCATGCCTGAAGAAGGTCCTCCATTTTAACACATCACAAGCACAAACGATAACAAAAAAACTTTATAATTTTATAAACTACCTAGTCGGCGCGTCTAGTAACTAACCTAAAAGTAAGAAGAGGCTTTATTTTATAGTAGGTGATATTACACTTCATTAAAGTAATTATTACATGTACACAAAGAATTTCTATATTTAATGCAATAATTTGCTAATTTACAAATAAGTATAAGTAGTACTCGAAACAAGATTTTATCTAGAATTGTCTGGAGTGTAGTTATAATCTTAATTTTAATACTAGGTAAATCTTAAATAAAAGATACATTTTCTTAGCTTCTAAGGATAAGGTTTTCTTGAAAAGAAGTATAACTAGATTTGCGGAATGGAGAAACTAGCATATCGTTGGTTCAAGATTAATAATCTTTAAGCCAGTTTAGCTTTTTTTCCGTGTATAATATGCCAACTTTTGACATTTTCGCATATGGTTTATTTGAAATTGTAACTTGGAGTTCATAACGACAATTTGACTCGAAATACCAAGTGTGTGGTACCAAATTATTCGTTAAAAAATCTTTTTCCAAATATGCCAATATATTCCACCTTCGTTCCATTAATATATGATTTAAAATACTCTTTGGGCATCTTTTAACTGGCCAGGACAAGACACGAATAACATTAGACGATGAAATCTATTTTCCAAGGCTATTTGATTAAAAATTAGTGTTTTTAACACAGTCATAGCACTCTAGATTGAAATTTAAAATACAAATTTTGTTTTAAGCGAAAATGACAAAAGTTGACATAATATATGTCATTCTATTCAGAGTGCCATTTTCTATCGAATAAAGTAAAAAAACCGAGGGTAAAAAAACTGAATACGTCAATGAATCCTAATTTATGTCATATCCTAACATACCAAATCTCGTTTTATATTATCTGAAAAAAAAAATAAAAAAAATATAGGGGTGAGCTGTGTGGAATTATAGCTTATGTTTATTGCCTGGTTTATTGTGTGTTTTTTTAGTTTATATGCATTTCTTTTTGTTTTGTTGGTCTACCAACATTATTTGCTGGAACCATATTTGCATCACATTGACTAGGAAGAATATCAATTTCTTCATCAAGCCACACTGATGAGAGTGCGCAACGAACACTTTTAAAGTGCGATGGCAGTTATGCCACTTTTTATTTAATTTACCTGTTAAATTCTTTACCTGTAAAATTGGGCGCTGACTATGAATTAATTCATACCGATCTTATGGTTATAACCATACCAACAAAGATTCAATTAAATTAAAGTAATCTATAAAGGTTGATTTTCCTAATTATTATTTTGTGGATATAAAAAAATACTCCACTGTGCGTCAGGAGAGAACACGAAAAACGAAAAACATTAGACGATAAAATCTATCTTTCCAAAGCTCCTTGATTAAAAATTAGTGATTTTTAATGGTATTTAATCAATTACCTATCAGCATTTATAGTCACAGTATTAGACATCTTTATTTTTATAATAACTATAATTGACTTAGCGACTTGGCGCTTATACGGTACCATAAATAAAAGAGAATAATTTAAAAATAACAAAAAATAACTATTTTATTTTGTGGATTTTCTTGCAGTGGCGAAATATCTATATAGGATTTTTTGTAAATAATATTCTAATATTTCGATTTTTAAGTAATTAAATCTAAGCAGTGTGGGACATTTCATAGACAAAAAAAAAACAAAAAAAGAAAGAAAACAGTAGTACTCTAGTACCTATTTCTAGGATATAGTAAATAAGTTTACATTTTCGATTTAAGGAAAAAATCAATGAATTTTGTATAATATACTTGGTTCTTTCATTTCGGAGAAATACCTAGAGTAATTGATGGAAGTATTTCAGGGAAACTGAGTCGACAAAAGAAAAATGGACCGTAATGCTACTTTGCTTTGCACCCCACTAAATCTCCGTCGATCCCCTTTGACTTGCCGCGCCCTTGGGCAATTACCTAGCTTGCTTATTGGATAATCCCCGGCCCTTACTTATACAAGGCATCTATTTCGCTCTGCTCTGCCGACATCTTGTGTTTATTTCGTTTAGTCATGGCTGGCAAAGTTCGGCGGTTTAAACAGTTCAAATAATTGTGGGATTGTTGATGTAGAATTTTGGCCAAGTAATTACTTCAAATAAGGTAGAATTAAAAATGACAGCATTAAAACGATGAATCATCTTTGCAGTAGAAGAGTAGTTCGCAGTAGTTTCTTTCAAGAATAAAATGGTGAACATTTTAGATAATGAAACGCGAATGAACAATGTAGGGTTGGTTGGTTGGTTGGTTAAAGTGGCGAATACGACCGCTTGGCGACCTCCCATTAGCAAAATTGTTGTTTTGATACCACTAACACGAGACCCTATACCTCGGGATGGTACAAATGGATTGTTAAGGGTTTATAACCATTCGGTGGCATTGAGGAAACGGATGACTTTCGTATGCTCTTCTCGGCAACATCTTCTAGATCTACAAAGTTGTAACCTCCCAGGAAATGCACAGCGGCATAGTAAATAATGTAGGACCATTTCCTGTCCTTGCAGCTTTGGTAAATTTAGCAAAAAAGGATGTCCATTCTCACGGCATGTTCACCAATCGGCCAGTGTCCTGTATATACCATCGTTAGCCAGGTGATATCCATATGAGATTTAGTTATGTGCTCTCCCCGATTTCCTAAGGTCATATTTTTTCCAGGCCTTCTGCAGGCGCTTAAAGTTTTCCATCTACTGTTTGCTATAGACAGAAAGTGCAGATCTTTCTATTGTAACGTTTTTAGTTCGTTACATGTCTTTTTTATATATAATATATGATGTCTGGCCTATCATCACCGGATTCCCTCTCGTTCAGGCCGGATAGTTTATTTGACGCGTAATTTTTACGTTCCCCTGGTCGCCAACTCTGTTATCGTTCGACACAACCCTGTTATTGCTCTGAGGAGGCGCTGTCAACATCGCTTCTGTCAACTGTCTCCCCTGCTTAACCCTCATCACTTTGTTTTGACGCTCTGTTGTATCCCAGCTTTTGGAAATGGTGATTATTTAAGTCTTGCTGTATAATTTGAATCAGCTGCTATTTCGAGGTTGCCAGATAAAGATGAGTTATTATCTTTTATAGATTCGATATTATTATTGAATATTTTAGGGTAGAGTTACGGATGTCCCAAATCCCCTTGTATTTGTGTTTTGCTGGCACGTTGGCGTCCCTTTTCTTTTTGTCCTCCAGAATGCTCACATGGAAGAAAGGACATGTTGTTTATTATTTATTGAGCCCTCGAAGTATTTTTGAGGTAGGTTTATTTTTGTTTTATTAGACCTTGTTTGGTTTTTAAACAAGAGTTTCATATTTTTAGGGTCCAAGATACGGACTGTGTCCAAGGTACGGACTGTGTCCAAGATACGGACTGCGTCCAAGGTACGGACTGGGTCCAAAGTACGGACTATTTCCAAGGTACGGACTGCGTCCAAGGTACGGACTGCGTCCAAGATACGGACTGTGTCCAAGGTATGGACTATTTCCAAGGTACGGACTGTGTCCAAGTGCCACAGCGTGGATGTAGCTTGAGTCCCATGCTGCTTCACTCCCATTTCTAAGCCTAGTCAGTAGCTACGGCTGTAGTGATTCACGGTGTCCTCAATCTGGCCCCTTTTGTTGTTTTGGCCAACAGGATGGCCGACAGACAGTACAGAGATGCTAGACCACCTCACGCTGCTACTGTTTGAAGCAAGGTTGCATAAAAGAACAGCTAAGTGTATATTTAAGTTGTAGTTTTACATTTAACATCTAAAACATTTTCAGTCTTAAACAATAACGTACATCTTAAGTAATATCGTACAGACTATGTTCAGTGGTTAGATTGTTAAGAACATTCATGTCAATATAATCTTTAAAATATAATTTAGATCTTAGGTTTCATTGCATTGGCTGTCTTGTAATGGTATTACTTTTATAGATACTATTGCACTATTTTTTACTAGATGGATAATCAAACATAGATTCTAGAATCTACAGGTTGTAACATCTTCGATTTAGCATCATATGGAATATATTAAATTAATTAAAGTAATGCTACATTTCATATTTTCTCTTAAACTTTACATGTCCTGTATTTTATCGTAGTTGTTTTCATTGATTATTCATTGATTATTGATTTTCATTTAGTACGACTTTTACCACCACTTTCTTTGACATATAACCACTATATATTTACTAGAACTCTACAATGTCATGTATCAACAAAGAACGCCATGAATAAATATAGCCATTAGTTTTAAGTATTATACAACTGTGTTTTCTATCTCTGTACATGCCTGGCGCCCAATATCTATTTTTTTGTTTATTGTTCTTAATTAGTTTTCTTTCCAGTGAAATACCTTATCAACCACTGCTCTCCGATGAAAAGCTGCCGTTCGCAGAGGTAGTTGTTTAAAAAACGCTACACTATGATATTGGGTGGAGTAAAACTTCTTCGTCCTTGCCTTGCAAGTTTATCAGCGCGTTTGTTGCCCTCGATGTCCCTGTTGCCTGGAATCCAAACCAAAGTTATTACGTAACTACATGCTACGTAGGTTAACTTAGTATATACTTATGGTAAAGTCGACATGACTGGCTTGGCTATAGTAATTATTGCAGTTGGTTTGCTCGGAAGGCGACTCGTTCAGCCATTCGCAGGCATTGGACATAGCAGTATATATCTCTGCCTGGAAAACACTTGATTTCTCCGGAAGTCGATAAGATCCGGCGGTATCAAGACCTCCGAGAAAACACTCGCACATATTGCCTGCATCCATCTTGGATACATCAGTAAATAGCGCAATGTCGAATGCCTGCTATAATTCTGGTTTGAAAGTTTTTTGCCAAGTTCCATCCTAGGTGTCTGATGATCCGGCAATGATATCCTCTTCCCAAGAATACTACCGTGATCATAAGGTTTTCAGTCTAGTAACCAGTTCTCTGAACCTGATTACACTACTACATACGAGATTTTTATATGAAAATCTATGTGGATGAGCACGTTTAGGGCATTTGTGGGCGCCAATCTTAACAAAAGCACAACGTACAATAGGTTAAGAAATTAAATATCATCAACTTATATTAGTTGATTAGTGTAAACTAATATAAAATGATTAAATTGAGCTGTATTTTCTAGGTATATTGATGAGACTCAAAGCAAAAAACACGCTTTCAATGCTAAAATTCCTGTAAATCGTTATACAGGGTGTCCCAGAAATAAGTGCAAATATTTTAACTGGTAGTATAGTTCAACCCCAGAAACATGCCTATGAGGTTTTTTTCAGAATCAAAAAAAAAATTTTGAAAATTCGAAATTTTTGAAAAAATTTTTGAAAATTTTTTAGTTTCTTTTTAGTTAAAAAACATAATTTCTTGATAATATGGCAACATAGGTATTAGATTAAATTTACAAGAAAGAAAATCCAGAAAAGATTCAGGTGTTCTCAAAATTTTCGCAAAAATCATTTTTTGGAAATTTTCAAAGTAAAATAACTCCGTTATATTGACTTATTTGAAAACGATAAAGAGAAAATATGTTTCTTTTATCGAGATCTACCACCCCT
Organism: Sitophilus oryzae; assembly: GCF_002938485.1. Classification (NCBI taxonomy): domain Eukaryota; kingdom Metazoa; phylum Arthropoda; class Insecta; order Coleoptera; family Curculionidae; genus Sitophilus; species Sitophilus oryzae. The sequence goes on from NW_022147011.1 coordinate 14,800, forward strand.
TAAAATATTTGCACTTATTTCTGGGACACCCTGTCGTCTTCAAAAGCAAATATGTCTAAAAATGAATAGTTAGTGCGACGAACGAATAAACAAAACTATCGAAAAAGATGCACTTTTAATCATTATGATCTTTACTTTTACTTTTTTCTGATCTCTTACTTTGTTAATCCGTTTCACAGAGTGTTTTAAACTTTCTTTAATATACCAACATTTTGTTTTTCCTCGTATAATAGGAATGTAGAATGTTTAGGAGGGGAGTTAATCACCGCGACCTTACAGATCTATTTTGTGTTCCGTTTTCTTGAGTTATAACGAGTTATAACTCATCATACAGTCTCAGGGTTTTAACAAAAGCCAGTATCTGAGACGGCTCCCCAGAGATCTCTTCATCCCCGACATCAGCTGTACCAAAGTTCATGGCACGAACGGTCGTCGTCTCGGCGCACTCAGTGATAAGGTGTTATGGTATTTCCACATTTTCGCCACAGAATCTGCATTCGCCGTTGTTTCTCAGCTTCAGCCTACTGAAGTGTTCGTTGAGGAGACGTTAGAGTCTGTTAGAAACCCCGTGACAATCCGAAGATTGCTTTTACTTAAATCAAGGAAAACCTTTGATTTTTCTCTGATAAGAACATTATACTTTAATTTTAAAAGAGGCTAATTAAAAATGTTCAAACAATTTTGCTATGACAATATTTTGCTTCAAACAATATGCTTCGACAATATTGCTATTCATAAGCACCGAACATTAACTAAAGTCATGAGTGTGTCTCCAACGTTGGAAGGTGTTTGGCACATCGTGTGGGACCGGCTTTAGTCTAATGTCAAACATCGTAATAATTAATATTATAAATATACGATTCTCTTATAACAAAACTATTTCAGTTACAGAAATAGATTATAGAGATATTCGTTCTAGTCCGTTTGATAAATTATTCATTTCGACAAACTGGAAACAAGAGATTTTAATGAAAAACTTGGTTCGTTTGAAACGTGGCCGTTCCGAAACAGTCGATGGCCCGCTCTATCTTCATTTATAATGAATTATTAACGCCCGTCTGCAAGTAGGAAACTACAACACCGGCCGTGGGCGAGAAGCGGTCCCATTCTTTCTCTCCCCACAGCCGAACCTGTAAAAATTGACCGGATCTTTTGAAATTTAAAGCAGGGGTGATTTTGAAACGGGAGCCGAGGATTTAATGACGGTGGGTCTGTAACTTAATACGCCGATACAGGTTTAAACAGTTCAAATAATTGTGGGATTGTTGATGTAGAATTTTGGCCAAGTAATTACTTCAAATAAGGTAGAATTAAAAATGACAGCATTAAAACGATGAATCATCTTTGCAGTAGAAGAGTAGTTCGCAGTAGTTTCTTTCAAGAATAAAATGGTGAACATTTTAGACAATGAAACGCGAGTGAACAATGTAGGGTTGGTTGGTTGGTTAAAGTGGCGAATACGACCGCTTGGCGACCTCCAATTAGCAAAATTGCTGTTTTGACACCACTAACACGAGACCCTGTACCTCGGGATGGTACAATTGGATTGTTAAGTGTTTATAACCATTCGGTGGCATTGAGGAAACGGATGACTTTCGTATGCTCTTCTCGGCAACATCTTCTAGATCTACAAAGTTGTAACCTCCCAGGAAATGCACAGCGGCATAGTAAATAATGTAGGACCATTTCCTGTCCTTGCAGCTTTGGTAAACTTAGCAAAAAAGGATGTCCATTCTCACGGCATGTTCACCAATCGGCCAGTGTCCTGTATATATCATCGTTAGCCAGGTGATATCCATATGAGACTTAATTATGTACTCTCCCGATTTCCTAAGGTCATATTTTTTCCAGGCCTTCTGCAGGCGCTTAAAGTTTTCCATCTACTGTTTGCTATAGACAGAAAGTGCAGATCTTTCTATGATATTGGGTGGAGTAAAACTTCTTCGTCCTTGCCTTGCAAGTTCATCAGCGCGTTTGTTGCCCTCGATGTCCCTGTTGCCTGGAATCCAAACCAAAGTTATTTCGTAACTACATGCTACGTAGGTTAACTTAGTATATACTTATGGTAAAGTCGATATGACTGTTTGGCTATAGTAATTATTTCAGTTGGTTTGCTCGGAAGGCGACTCCTCGTTCAGCCATTCGCAGGCATTGGACATAGCAAGTATATATCTCTGCCTGGAAAACACTTGATTTCTCCGGAAGTCGATAAGATCCGGTGATATCAAGACCCTCCGAGAAAACACTCTCGTACATACGTCTGCATCCATCTTGGATACATCAGTAAATAGCGCAATGTCGAATGCCTGCTATAATTCTGGTTTGAAAGTTTTTGCCAAGTTCCAACCTAGGTGTCTGATGATCCGGCAATGATATCCTCTTCCAAGAATACTACCGTGATCATAAGGTTTCTCAGTCTAGTAACCAGTTTCTCTGAACCTGATTACACTACTACATACCAGATTTTTATATGAAAATCTATGGGATGAGCACGTTTAGGGCATTTGTGGGCGCCAATCTTAACAAAAGCACAACGTACAATAGGTTAAGAAATTAAATATCATCAACTTATATTAGTTGATTAGTGTAAACTAATATAAATGATTAAATTAATGAGCTGTATTTTCTAGGTATATTGATGAGACTCAAAGCAAAAACACGCTTTCAATGCTAAAATTCCTGTAAATCGTTATACAGGGTGTCCCAGAAATAAGTGCAAATATTTTAACTGGTAGTATAGTTCAACCCCAGAAACATGCCTATGAGGTTTTTTTCGCGAAAAAAAAATTTTGAAAATTCGAAATTTTTTGAAAAAATTTTTGAAAATTTTTTTAGTTTTTAGTTAAAAAACATAATTTCTTGATAATATGGCAACATAGGTATTAGATTAAATTTACAAGAAAGAAAATCCAGAAAAGATTCAGTGGTTCTCAAAATTTTCGCAAAAAATCATTTTTTTGGAAATTTTCAAAGTAAAATAACTCCGTTATATTGGACTTATTTGAAAAACGATAAAGAGAAAATATGTTTCTTTTATCGAGATCTACCACCCCTTAAAATATTTGCACTTATTTCTGGGACACCCTGTATATTGTCGTCTTCAAAAGCAAATATGTCTAAAATGAATAGCTAGTGCGACGAACGAATAAACAAACTATCGAAAAAAGATGCACTTTAATCATTAAGTGATGTTTACTTTTTTCTGATCTCTTACTTTGTTAATCCGTTTCACAGAGTGTTTTAAACTTTCTTTAATATACCAACATTTTGTTTTTCCTCGTATAATAGGAATGTAGAATGTTTAGGAGGGGAGTTAATCACCGCGACCTTACAGATCTATTTTGTGTTCCGTTTTCTTGAGTTATAACGAGTTATAACTCATCATACAGTCTCAGGGTTTTAACAAAAGCCAGTATCTGAGACGGCTCCCCAGAGATCTCTTCATCCCCGACATCAGCTGTACCAAAGTTCATGGCACGAACGGTCGTCGTCTCGGCGCACTCAGTGATAAGGTGTTATGGTATTTCCACATTTTCGCCACAGAATCTGCATTCGCCGTTGTTTCTCAGCTTCAGCCTACTGAAGTGTTCGTTGAGGAGACGTTAGAGTCTGTTAGAAACCCCGTGACAATCCGAAGATTGCTTTTACTTAAATCAAGGAAAACCTTTGATTTTTCTCTGATAAGAACATTATACTTTAATTTTAAAAGAGGCTAATTAAAAATGTTCAAACAATTTAGCTATAAATTGCTTAAAAAATCAGCAACGTTCGTTCCAACGTTGGACGCATCATTTGGCCTAGGCTTCGACAATATTGCTATTCATAAACACCGAACATTAACTGAAGTCATGAGTGTGTCTCCAACGTTGGAAGGTGTTTGACACATCGTGTGGGACCGGCTTTAGTCTAATGTCAAACATCGTAATAATCAATATTATAAATATACGATTCTCTTATAACAAAACTATTTTAGTTACAGAAATAGATTATATAGATATTCGTTCTAGTCCGTGTGATAAATTATTCATTTCGACAAACTGGAAACAAGAGATTTTAATGAAAAACTTGGTTCGTTTGAAACGTGGCCGTTCCGAAACAGTCGATGGCCCGCTCTATCTTCATTTATAATGAATTATTAACGCCCGTCTGACAAGTAGGAAACTACAACACCGACCGTGGCGAGAAGCGGTCCCATTCTTTTTCTCTCCTCCACAGCCGAACCTGTAAAATTGACCGGATCTTTTGAAATTTAAATCAGGGGTGATTTTGAACCGGGAGCCGAGAATTTAATGACGGTGGGTCTGTAACTTAATACGCCGATACGCTAGAGATATTAAAGGTGAATTTGTTGGTCTCGGGTCTGGAATATTTTAAACTAAATTAAAGATAAATAGAAAATAATAACGGTATTGGAAAGCGATTTTTAGGATTGGTTAATAAAGGGGCAAAATATTCGTAGCTATTTTGTATTTATTTAACTTGCTAATCTTACTAACAGCATAAAAGCAAAATTTAAATAGAGAGTAAAATATTTGTAAATCTAGGGGTCGACAAGACAAGAATTCTTGGTAATTATTGAAGGCTGGAAATAGATCGATTTTCGCCAAAATTGGTATACATTCTATTTTGAGGTCGTAGATTAGGAATCTGAACTTTTTTTTCCTGGTAGAAAACGATAAGAGACCGTATCGTTTTTCAGAAAAACGGAAAATAATTTCAATATTGAATTTTTCTTTATTTCAGCCCTATAAAGTAATAATTTCACTATATTTTTATTATATTATAGTTTATCTAGAAAGTATATACACTCTATAATATAAAAAGGGCTCAAGGAAGGATCCCAATAACTACAGGGGAATTTCAGTCACCAGCACTATGAGTCGCCTCTATGGAAGGATACTGAGGAACTTAATTGAAGAGGAATACTCCAGCTACGAAGAAGAAGAGCAGAATGGTTTCAGAAGCGGAAGATCATGTACAGGATAATATCTTTGCATTGAAACAGATCATCGAGAAGAAATCTGCAATGAACCAGGAAGTCCATATAACATTCATCGATCTACAAAAGCATATGATACAGTGCCAATAATAAAATTATGGGAAGTATTGCACTGAATCAAGAATTAACGCAGCTCTGATAAAAGCTGTACAAAATCTTTACCATGGAGGAAAATCACAAATAAAAACGGTCAACGGTCTCTCAGAGGAAATTTCTATCACTAAAGGGTTCCGACAGGGTTGCTGTATATCCCCCAACACTATTTAAAATTTATATTACCAAGGCCTTACATCTATGGAAAAAGAAAATGTAACGGAATGGGTATAGAACTAAATGACATATGCCTCTATACACCTTGCAATTTGCAGACGACCAGGCCATAATTGCAAACGAAAAGATGACATGGAATATATGGTGCGGAAAATAATTGAAGAATATGCTAAATGGGGTCTCACAGTAAATACAGAAAAAACAAAATACCTTCCAATTGGAGCTAATACAGAAAATCTTATTTTGGACAATAATATGGAAATTAGGGCATGTGAAGATTACAGGAACTTGGGATCGATATTTACAGGAGATGGAACGGACGATAGAGAAATAAACAACAGAGTAATACAGGCACGAAGAGTTATCCGATGCATAAATGGCATTCTATGGAGCACTGAAATTACAAAAAACAGGAAATATAATATATACGAGACACTAGTTAAAAGCATATTACTCTATGGATGTGAAACATGGCGACTCACTGAAAGGAATAAAAGGAGACAACAGAAATTAGAGACAACAGAAATGGACGCGATTAGAAGAGCAATGAAAATTTCACGGAGGGATAAGATCAGAAATGAAGACATTAGAAAACAGATGGGAATAGAGGGAACAATAGTAAATGATATAGAACAAAACAATTAATATGGTACGGCCACGTTCAGAGAATGCACAATGAAAGAATTCCAAAACAAGTCATTCATTGGATACCACCTGGTAAACGAAAGAGAGGACGTCCCAAGAAAAACATGGGATGGAAGGAATAAGAAGGTCGATGAGCGAGAAAATCTGACCGAAGATCAATGGGAAAATCGCACAGGGGTGGAAATTAGGCATCGGACAACGTCGTAGGACGTTTTTTACCTGAATTTATATATATATATATATATATATATATATATATATATATATATATATATATATATATATATATATATATATATATATGATGTATTTTTGAGGAATATAGTGGTTTGATTTAAGTAAAAAGACTAATTATCTGTCCCTAATCTAACATATATCCTTATTAGTCCCTAATCTAATATATATATATATAGATATATAAGAGGCATATATATATATATATATATATATATATATATATATATATATATATATATATATATATATATATATATATATATATATATATATATATATATATATATATATAGTTTATCTAAAAGCTACACTTGATTGAGGATCAAGAAACGTCCAAAATTTTACTGAAAAAAGCTTTTTTTATCAAAATAACAAAGAAAATTGAGAACAGATGGAAGTTTGACATTTCATATGTCTTTCTTTCTCTCCTATGTAATGAGAGAGACAAATATATTCTAGAACAAATCTTAAAATTTGAAAATTTGCAACGTTGCCATATTTTGTATTTTTTCGTTTGATTAGGATTTTAAATAAATTATACCTATACCCTGACAATAGTTAAATATTAAATATACCTTTATCTTGCCTATATCCACAAAGTTGCGCGAAAGAGTTTCAATTGCATTGGTTTCAACTATGCGGAGGAGGTTAATCTTTTTTTGTTATATTGTATTAAAAAAAAGATTAACCCCCTTCGCAAAGAACTTATATAAAGACTATAATTGGTTTCAACTTCTTTGCGGAAGGATTTAATTTTTTTTTGATAATATAACAAAAAAAATATTAACCCCCCATAGAAGTTGTAACCAATGCATTCAAAACTCTTTGTGGAGGGGTTTAATCTTTTTTTTTATATAATATAACAAAAAAATAACCCCCTCCGCATAGAAGTTGTAACTAATGCAATCAAAACTCTTTCGTGCAACTTCGTGTTTATAAATAATTAGATCTCGTTGATAAAATAACAGTTATAGGAAGCCGTCCCCCTGACGACCGCCTTTCGTAATCCCAGAGTGAGCGAAAAAAACGCGCTAAATTTAGGTTTAGCATTGGCAACGTTGCTTTAAATACCAGAAACACATAACCCAACATTCTCAGATTGTTTACAAATTTATTTTAGTAAATTTTCCTCTATTATGCATAGAGTTGGTTGAAAAAGTAACATAAAATAGCAAAAACCTCATTGTTGATTAAATACCTAACAAAATATGTGCTAGAAAACCTTAAAAATATGACATACTAAAAAAAACAAAGTTGAAATAATTTTTCGTTTTTCTGAAAAGTGGTAAGAGACCACCAGAAAAAAAGTTCAGATTCGTAATCTACGACCTCAAAATAGGGTGTATACCAATTTTGGGGAAAATCGGACGATTTCCAGTTTTCCCAATAATTACCGAATTCTTGTCTTGATGACAACTTCTTGTCTTGTATTGAAAAAAAAATCAAGAAATTTAAAAAAATCTTGTCTTGACGCTTCATATCTTGTCTTGACTTAAGAAATTTCTTGAGTCAAGAAAGATAAAAAAATATTGGTTAAACGGTGATTCCCCATCGAAATTGTTATTGCGTTGTTTGCTAACACGGGATCTGGTGGTTCTCAGACTTTTATTTAATTCCTTTTTAATGACATTGCACCACGCACTATATAGTCTGTATCATTTTTGTTGTACTTGTAATGCCAGGTTGTGAATAATGGCCGTAAAAAGTATAGTACCAATATTAATATTTACACAATTGCTTTTACAATTATGAATGGAGGTTTCTACTTTCTCAGATTCTTCTTTCTCAGATTTCTATCTGAGCAATTTAGCTCCGATTCCGGTTCAAAATATTTACAAAGCCATAGACAGAAAGGTAAGCGTAAGGATTTTAGTAAATACAAGATGATAAGTGAGATTAGAGACTAGTGACCATAGCTCGCTGCGGTGCTTTTTAACCCTCTCGTCATCTATTTTTAATTTTGAAAGTTGGAAACCCCCATAGGTTAACGTAATACCACGAATACTATGAATTTAGTTTTAAATCAATGATTTTTTATACTTCTTTACCATGTTTCACAAATTGTAATGCATTTTACGCCTGCTATAAATAAGTTTATATAAATATAATCCCGTATATAACTAAAATATAGTTTGGTAAAAATAAATAGTGTCATTACAATAAAATATATACGATCGTAAAATATATCGTATATATTTTTATGACTGTAATTTTATTAAGCAGAAGTTCCATAAAGTTTGGTGACATCACGCATCAGCATAAATTGAAAATTCGATATTCAAATGGCAACTAAATATCACATAAATGTATTTTATTGCTAGTAAAGGGTCCTATAATATTTTAGTTTCGTAGCCAAACTCGTTTCAAATTGCTAATGCTTATTCGTATAAATGCGTGGTGAATAAAACTTTGTAGAAGGTAATAAAATGATGAATCACGCATAGTTATTTGTCCATATTTTATCTAGAAGTTTTGGATATTTAACTATTATATATTAAAAATTAAACCTTAGCTATAATAAAAAACAGTTTTGTACTCAAAAGCAACATCCTTCAAAAATAAATCAAATATAGAGTGATGGCATTGATAGTATTCGTGATATATGTATTATGTAATTATTTCTTTTAACGCAACCTAATGTGCAAATTCGTGATAAGGTTGATTTAATTTCCCCTTATATCTCAAGTGCTGTACGGTGGAGCCACCATCATTATCCAATTGCTTTAATGATGGATCAAGAAAAGAATGTAACGAAAAATACTAAGGTAAAATTGGAAAAGAAATATGTAAACTATAAAAATTTAAGAAATGAGTTGACAAACGAAAATGGGAAAATTTATATAATACTTTTAATATTGAATCGGCTACTATTGCGTTTATTAACAAATTGAAAGATTATATCATGAAAATACAAATACAGTTTCAAAAAATTGGAAAAAATAAACTACGTAAAAGCTGGATAAATCAAAAATAATAGAAGAAATAAATGCTAAAAATGACTTGTATAAACAGACACAGCAGTTTCCTAATAATCCTGAAATAGCGGCAAAGTATAAGAAACAGAAGTATGAAACACAAAAAATGATTACTATATCTAAGAAAAAGTATGCGGAAAAATTAATAGAAAAAAATCGTAAAAAAACAAAAGGTCTTTGGGATACCGTTAACAATATACGAAACAAAACAAAACCTCAATCCAGCATAACGTGTATAATAACAGAGAGTGGAATAAACTTAAATAACCAACAAGACATATGCAATGCATTCAATAGATATTTTAGTTCTATAGGGAAAAAACTGTCACAAAATATTACTGTTCCTAAAAATTACAAGGAAGAAAAGAAAAGTATTTTAGAATCAACAATGTACTTATTCAACACTACTGATTACGAAGTGGAAGATGTTATAAAACAGCTAAAGTCAAATAAAAAACCTGGATATGATGAAATCTATTCTGAAACATTAAAGGAAATTAAGTCGGAAATATCAAAACCTTTGGCATTTTTAATTAATCTCAGCTTTAACAATGGTTACTTCCCGGAGGTGTTAAAAACGGGTGTCGTTATACCCATCTACAAGAGTGGAGATAAGTATGATATTTCTAATTATCGGCCTATTTCGTTAATTTCTAATGTGTCTAAAATCTACGAAAAAATTATTAAATCGAGAATTGTTAAGTTTTTGGACAAACATCGAATAATATCAGAGAGACAGTTTGGATTTCGGAGGGGTAGATCCACAGAAGATGCAATACAATACGTTTCGTCTTGTATTTACAATGCCGTGGATAAAAAAATACCGGTCTTGGGTATCTTTGTAGATCTGTCAAAAGCTTTTGATACGGTGAGTCATGAGATATTACTAGAAAAATTAGAGAATTGCGGGCTTCGAGGTAATGTGTCAAAACTAATAAAAAGCTACTTATCTGGTAGAATGCAGGTAGTTAAGATTGGTGAGTATAAGAGTAATTACGAACGGATCTCTGTGGGTGTACCCCAAGGAACCGTGCTGGGACCTCTTCTGTTCACGCTTTATATAAATAATTTACTACTTATTGATAGTCCTGGACAAATTATTAGCTTTGCAGATGATACAACAATTCTTTATTCTGCAAATACTTGGGCGGAATTAAAAACTATAGCAGAAAGAGATTTTTTAGAAATAAAAAAGTGGTTCCAGTACAATAAATTAACGCTAAATGTGAAAAAAACCAAATACATCTCATTTACTTCGTATGCCAATAATCTTCCACATATGGGTTCTCTTATAATAGATAAAGAAACAACTATTCCAGAAGAACAATGTATTTCTTATTTGGGTGTTATGTTTGATAGTCATCTGCGTTGGAACAACCACATAACAACACTAGTAAATAAATTGCGTAGACTCGTGGGCACATTTAAATATTTACGCGAATATCTAGACGAAAGACATCTCATAACAATATACTATGCACTATTTCAATCACAAATTTGTTATGGAATAATTGGGTGGGGAGGCGTAGCTGATAAATATCTAAAAAAATTAACTGTTTTACAAAGGTGGGTATTAAAAATTATACTAAAAAAGCCCTTACTGTATCCATCTGATAGATTATTTTCTGATAGTAATGTTCTCGATGTTCGCAAATTACATTTTTTAAAATTAGTTATTTTGATACAGAGAGGAGGTTTAAAAAAAACAGAACTATCACATCAATATGACACCAGAAAAAAGTCGGAAAATCTACTAACACTAAGATGTAAGAAAGTAATTGGACAAAAAGGCTCGGAGTATCTTGCGCCGAAGTATTATTCGAAATTACCTGTTGAGATAAAAACTCTAAAGAACTTAAAACAATTTAAATTTTTAACAAAGAAATGGCTAATGGATTTAGATTCATATCAAATTGGAATTGTGACTTGTTAAATCAGGACATAAATGGTTGTGTCATTCTCTCCAATCAGGCAGAGCAAATACGGATTATGAAATTCACTTAGAATTATATAGGTACCTAATTCCTAATTTTAATGATATCTTTTTTGCATTATCCCTTTTTATTTATCAACTTATCAAAAATAATTAGGATACGTCAATTTGACTTGGTTATTTTGGTTTTTTTATTCGAAGGTGTGAACATGAATATTAACACGGAGAAATGACTTTAGGAGTTATTAGAGTTGGAACCACATTCCTAATAATGTTTAAGATGTTTCTTTTCAAGAAAGATATATCTTCGATAACACCCGAATTTAATGTGCATATCGGCTTAAATATTAGCTATAAATAATAATAAAAAATAATAATTCTTGTATTCCACAAATTTGTAGATAGTGCACACACTGTTTTTTATGGATATCGTTTTTTTGGAAGACCCTGTGTAAATATATTTTACGCAACCGTTGACAGACCCTCTTGCATATCGATTCTCTCTTGTGAAGAGTAAGGAAGTGGAAAGTACTTAAAATTCCATTCCAACCACCTTCTGTTATACGCTGATCATAACTCCGACGAAAGAATATTTTATTTACTTATCTTTAATATATACATGTCACTACCACATAATTTATTCTGTGTCACTAATTTTAATAGCGTTATACATTAATATGTTACAAATGTCTAATTAACTTTCATTTCAGATTTTCTTTTGTAGGTATGTATTGACCTGTATTTCTAATATACAGGTCATGCAACGAAAAATGGAAAAGTCTCTGTTAGGAGTTGCACCAAAGGATAAAATACCCAATCATACAATACGAAATCGAACAGGAGTAAGGGATGCGGTAATATCTGTTTTACATCTTAAATGGAATTGGGCAGGACATGTGGCTAGGATGACAGATGGACGGTGGACAAAGAGACTTGTGGAATGGAGACGAGGCATATAGAAGTAGAGGAACACCTCCTAGTCGATGGATAGATGATATGTGAAGAGAGTGGCTGGAAACTGGATTCAACTGGCACAAAATAGAAAGAAATGGCTAGAGTGAAGGGAGGCTTTTGTTCAGCAGTGGACGGCATAAGCTAAATGATGATTGATGATGATCATTTGTAGGTATGAAGGACACTGACCCATACAGCACATCAAATCACATTTACGATGTGTTTACATTATTAGATGTAGACACAGGGTGACACAATTCCCCCGATGTAAATATGCTACGTTTACACATTGTAGTTCAACATGTATGCACAAGGGTTAAACGTCCGCCTCACAATGTAGCCACAGTATAGCATTTACGTATACACAAAGTTAGGGATACAGAGAGTGCCGTAGGATACACAGTGCTTGTGTATTACGTTTAAACTATGTTTACACATTGCAGTTGAGACTACCGCGTGTGACTACGTATGTATTTTGCTTCGTATATACATCTTGTGCTAGATAAAACTACTTCTTATGAACGAATTTAGGAAATAATACAAGTTTTGATGCCTAAATTTTCGTTCTTTTTAAGAAATATTTATCCAATGATACCAATTATATCTTTTTAGAACGAAAATTAGGAAGGCAAAACTTTGTATTTTCCAAAAATATCTCGATCGTAAGTTCAAGAGAAGTAGCCTTAAAATTGTTCCATTTTTGTTTTGTATTAAATGTACCATTTTTCTTCCATAAAATGGATTAAGTGGTTAAAAAATAAAATTCTTATATTTCTTTATATCATGGAACGCAATAGCGCAAATAACACAATAATAATAATTATTTACACTGCAGAAATCAGAAGTAAGAAAACACTGTAAAAGAACAGAATTTGTATCAAAATGTATTAAAAATATAAGTGCCTAGTATAACAACATACTAAAATGGTAAACACTGGTATATCGCCACGATTTGGTGGACCTCGTTTAGTCATTTTTTTCTTCTCTTTTCCCTCCAAGCAGTTGATTTGTTAGCATAGTTATTCATCGAGCACTCTGTTGGACTTTGTTGTATTTTATTTCCAGATTAACAATCTCACCCTTAAATTTGATATGAAATTGATTATTGAATATTAAACATATCTGTATATTGATCCATCAATAACTTACCGAATATCAGTGTATTCTTTGAAGTGTTTAAATCTTACTTTCTCTGGTCCATTTAGATTTTTATTATTTCCAAATTAAAAAAAAATATATTGCAGAGCTAACCTCTTTATCATTATACGAGAATATTTGGAGTTTTCATTCATTGGAGTCAAAATTTGGTAAATATCGAGTAAGGGAAGAGTCGCTGCTATAATATTAATAATACTCTTAGGAAGGTGTAACAAGGTAATTAAAAAATTGTGCTTACCTTAAAATCTCTTTTAAACTACACACAAACAGAACATTTATATAGAGCTTCCGAATTATAAAACAATAATGGCTGCTAACACATACCACTCCTAGAAAGGAGAAAGGAGAGAGGACACATAAGATACACTTGGTCGGTGTATCTACGCTGAGGCTATCCGCGCGTGCGCACACCTTCATTTCATGCTAGAATGTAGACACAACAGTACACTATTATAAAGTGTCTATATAGATATTTATATTATATGTATACGTCACATTTTTACAAGGCGTGTACTATAGGCACAACTACGATACGAAGTATCACATATACATTTGACTTATACATTGTATGCCTCATATACCGACGTCAGATTTCATAATTTTAATAATTATTTGTTACGTTACAAAAAACTCTTTAGAATCTTGAGTTTATACGGTATACAACTAGTAAACACTGTATTACACAATTCTATCAATATAAACCTGCGTGTATCTCATATGTATATGTTAGAACTAGATGAACACTTAGGTTCACTTTAACATGTTTTGTTGCTCATGTGTCTCCCTTGTAGAAACGTAATTTCATTTGGACGTGCTGTATGGGGAGTGACTGAATAGTGTCCGATTTTAAATTTAAAGAAATACTTTATAAATTAAACCATTTTGATGATGCATCTGTCGCATTCAAAACGTTGTATTGTTAAGGTAATTTTACAATATTAAAAAAGCAAAAAAAGAAATAAAAGCAACAAGGTTCTAACCTTTGAATAAAAATATTAAGGAAGTAGTATAATGTAACCATTAGAGAGAGACGAAGTCGACATCATGGACCCCCATTTTTTACAGATCTGTTTTAATTGACACATTTCAATATGATTTGAAATTTTGCGGACTTATGCTTTTCTTAGCTTATTTTATGATATTTATTTTTTACTCTATATTGCGTTTTGTTTAGAGATAGCAAATCTAGAAGTGTTATTGTTCATTATTGTAAATTTCAGGAAAAGAATAATTTATTGTGCAGCGTGCGGTAGGTAAATCTTAGTCAAAAATCGAGAGAAATAAGTGAATAACTTTCACTGATAAGTAACTGTACGTTACATATAGCGAACTAATCAATAATTATGAAATTCACTTAGAATTATATAGGTACCTAATTCCTAATTTTAATGATATCTTTTTTGCATTATCCCTTTTTATTTATCAACTTATCAAAAATAATTAGGATACGTCAATTTGACTTGGTTATTTTGGTTTTTTTATTCGAAGGTTTGAACATGAATAAGCACATGTAACTGAACGAAGTACACTGAG
>NW_022147011.1:30645-35514 GCF_002938485.1 Sitophilus oryzae
TAAATACTACAATAATTCGTTCTTAAAAATCTGAAAAGAGGAATTTAAGTTATTTTTTCCATAGCAACTGTTAAAATTGCCTTATATCTATCAAAAATAGTAGATAAAATAGTACTTTAACCGCAAGGGTAGATTAAATGATACTTTAACAGGGAGGATAGGTTAAAAACTTTATTTCTCCTCGCACGTTTTTTAATTGCTTCCATTTTTGAACATTTTTGTATTCCTTTTCTAAAGTTATTCGGGATTTAAATGGAATTAGTTTGGATATGGTGTTTGTCGCCTCAGCCTGAATATTTGTTGATAATTTATTTTTATTTATTATTTTTTGAGCCATTTCTGGCTCCAATTCAATCAGCAATCGACAAGAAACAGAATTAATAAATATTGACTCAAAACTGACAACTAAAGAGACAGCTTTATTTATTTGTCAAATTACATAGAAACTAACGCCAACCCAGCACAATATCTTTTATACTCGTAACAAATTTCTTGAAATAATAATTTCTGAATATTTTTTAAAACGTAACTCGCTATGGGAAAATATATTGTTTTATACACGACGATAAAATTGTCCCGAAATTAATTCATCGCTCGTGAATTAATCTTTACGATCGACGATAAAATACTTAGCATTTTATCGTCTTGTATAAAAAATAACTATTTTTAGCAGTGTAGAAAGCAGAGCTGCAACAAGTCATTTTTAAAAAGACTTTAATCTTAAGTCATTTCTAAAATCAAAATGATTTATATGTCTTAAGTCAAATTCAACATAAAGTTCAAATTTTAAATATAAGTTTTAAAATAAGTAGCTAATATTGGCATTAAAGATCAAAAAATGTATAACAACTTGTTATTGTTTTTAATAATCTACTATTTAAGCAGAGTACAGTTTATTTTTCTAATTTATTCGTTTTTTAAAAAAATATTTATGGCTTTATCTGATTATTCAGAAAGAACATATTTCTTCTCACGGTCTTGTTTTCCGAATACACATCTGGCACGTACAAGTGGTTCTGTTCTGGCGCTGCTTTTTCGACGCACTTGAAGACAATAAAAAAGCATGAAGACCTATTCAGATTGTTTTAGGTATATTTTTTTTCTTCAAACATTTAAAAGAAAATCTGGTTTTATTACTATAAATTATGAATTTTCATACAATTTTATGTTATTATTTCTGGTATTTTTTCTTTTTTATTCTATATAAATTTTAACATTTCAGATTTAGAGTATTGGTGCCTTTGAGCTTACTTACGGAATTTTGATTATGTGAATTGAGCATTACAATAAAAATCAGTACTTTTTACTACAGGGTGTTCCTTAATGACATGCTATTAGTGAACTTAAACACTTTATATGAATTTATGTCCTAAACATCTTACCTTTTGAGATACGGGGTGGTAACATTTTCTAAAAAAAAAGTTCTATGCATCAAAACGCCTTTTTTGGTGTACCAACAATTTTATTTATTTCAACCAGAGGCGTCCAAGAAAAAAATGGTACTTCACTGGCTTCGATTAGAAAAAACATTATTTTCAAAATAATCATACATTTCTAAACAATTTTTAACCCTAGATTTTTTCGTCCGACGCAGGACGCATAGTCATAGTCAAATAGCTAACAATCTGATGCAGTGACTGTTGTGTGGAAATCATTTCTACATCGGCTGGATGGTAATTAAGAGATACAACAATTTTTGGTACATCAAAATGTAAAATCGCTTATTTCTGGGGCTTACTCAACCGGGTCTCACAATGCAAATTCACCTCAAATATCCATTTAGTTGGTCATTGGCAAGCACTCTCTCATTGTACATGAAAATAACAAAACAAACATTTACTGATCTGGATAAAATTAATAGTTAAATAGTAAGACTCACCCGGGGGTACTCCGCCCCCTAGCCACTGATATATTCTATTCAATATATCCCATTCCATATTTTCCATCTAATTCAAATATCATTCGGTTATATATTGGTTAATAATCTTCAACAACTAGCTAGTGTCACTTGAAATAGTATAGGGGCTTCTCCCGGACGCAACTCTGCCGCTAAACAGATTCGCATCCCAATCGAATAAGCTAATTGGGGTACCTCACTAGTCTCTCTACCCCAACGCCGCATCGTGTCAATCGACAAGACAAGGGAGACCTCAAACTCTCCAGACCAACCTCGAAGGAAAGACGTCACCAGAGGTTTTCTTCCGGTCAAACGACCCGTTGCCTTACAGTACTTGCAACGTTTATAGTCAAAAGACTCTCAACCCCCAAATATCAGCTCTATGACAAAACACAACACAACAGCCGGCTGGCCAGTCTACTACTGAACCGCCGTAGGAAAGCTAAGCCTCCTCTTACATCACAATTTTACCGGATCGTAAATATTTACATTACTTGCCAATGAATCATACTATTTTCTCTAATCGACTTTCAAATAGAGTGTTTTAGCATTACTAGATAAATAAATAGACAGTTTGCGAATTATAAAACCATTATTATAACCAACTTATTTTCCAAGTTTTAGAAAAAAACTTATGTTTATGCACGGAAGAACGTGTATCGTTTGCAAGGCTTTTTAAAAATTTCTATTTCTTTTGAAATAATGCTAAATTTTTTTTAAATATATAAGATGTGGAAATAAATAATAATAAATTTAGATTTTTTGTATAGAAAAGGGGTTGTGTATGGTTAAAATTATCATAATGTTGCTTTGTCATGGGAAGTCAAGGTATGCACAAAGTTTTCTAAGAGACGGTTTACTAGAAGTAGTTGAAAAATTATTTTTTTAAATTTTAAAACTACTGAATATTACAAATTAAACAAAAGCTAATAAAAATTGTTTTAGATTTTACATGTCTTGATAGAAAGTGTTTCTAGTATATACTTCATTCATCATCTTCATCCTTGAACTTATTCAAATTGCACATCGAAGATTTAATGAAACTAACATCTTTCTAAAGGTTAGCCATAAATAATAATCAACTATTATCTTCCGGTCTGGTGCCTGTAAATTATTGCCAAAAAAAAGCAAAGTACACTCGCAGGCTGGCTTTAAGCGATTCAACAGCGTATTATATCTTCACAATATAATATATTTCTTAAGTC
This sequence comes from Sitophilus oryzae, assembly GCF_002938485.1. NCBI lineage: Eukaryota > Metazoa > Arthropoda > Insecta > Coleoptera > Curculionidae > Sitophilus > Sitophilus oryzae. Next base: position 33,748 of record NW_022147011.1, read on the forward strand.
GACCGGTTTTTTCATTTGCAACGGATGTTCTGTTTCGTTACATCATTCGACTTTGAGAAGTGATTATTTAAGTGTTTTTTTTCTAGTCGATATTAATGCTTTCTAGCAGGCGTAAGTGATAATCATAGATTTAGCGGATGTATTTTTTTTTTTCTTAAATTTAACTGCCATTTATGACGGTTAAAATATAATTACATGAATTGAATTTATCACAAACCTATACAACCAGCACAGTCTCCAAAAGTCTGTTATAGTTTTTGCAATTTGTGTATTTCTTATTAAAATTTTAACAAATTACTCAAATGCAAAATTTCCAATTCATCACATTCTCGATGGCCTCTTGGTATATCGATCTGTTCCGACCGTTTATGAAAAATTTTGATATACCATGTGGTGCATCAGAACACGGGACATAAGAAATCATGTAAATTTTGAAAGGATCAAATATTATCTCCCCCATTAAAGTTGCATTTTTGTCAAGAATTTCGTTTCATTTGGAATAATAAAGTCATTTAAAAGTTACTCGCAAAAATCTATCTTAATCTATCTTAACTCCAAAATACTCTATTCAGACAGCCAATTGTTCTTCTAGCTTGTGATATTCGATTTTTAATTTCTTTGTCATCTTTAGCTGTTGTATCAAATATCACTCCTAGATAGGTGTATTCATTGGAGGCTTCTATCTCTTCATTTTCTAGATGTACGCTAGATCTAGCGTACATCTAGCTTGTAGACGTATCTGTTTTAAAAAACTAAAGTGTTCTCGAGTAGTTGTATTTAAATATTTTAAATAGTTTTTTTCTTATTCTTTGTATTTTTTTTGCTTCCGACGACGGAAAGAGGTAAACTTTCCGAAACGTTAAGCATTTTTTTCTTTGTTAGGCAAATTTGTATAACTGTAAACATAACTTCTGACAAGCAGTGTCCGTTTAGGTTTAACGCAAAAGTGTTTACAAAATATAACTATTTTATTTTGTAGATTTTCTTGCAGTGCAGTGGCGAAATACCCATAAAGGATTTTTTTGAAGAGAAGGTATAATTAAAATACCATCAAAAATATGCTTGTGTCATCGCCACATTCGATGTCGTATTTTGTTTACAAAAATTTGAAGGTACCAAATAGAATACCCAATTTTGTGTAAAAAATTTGACATCGAATTTGACAATCACAAAATAATATTTTTGCTAGTATTTTAATTGTAGCTTTCTCTGAGCCGTATTATAAATTTTTAGTAATTTGAAAGTAGATTTTTGCAAATAACTTTTAGATGCCTATTCCAAATAAAAGAAAATTCTAGACGACAGTACAATTTTTACGCCTCTTCAAAAAAGTCTAATACAATTTTCGCATAAAATCATCTGGGGGATATTTGACCTTTTCAAAATTTACTTGGGATTTCCTACTATGTCCCGCGTTCCGATGCGTTCCGATGTATAGTTTGTTCGGTAACTCCAAGCTAAAATAAATTACAATTAAACAATTTAAATATGAACATTGCAGGCGAGAAAAAATATTCCAAAAAGATAACCTCGCGAAGACTTTTTTAAACGAAATAATATTCTACAAAAAAAAACAAATATTTACGACACGCAGTGCCAAAAACAAATTCCACATGCCCGCAGAGGCCTATTTCCGTTCCTCCGATAGGAAGTACCTTAGCCCTTCGAAAAAAGGCGGTGGGCATCTGGACCGCTTCTTCGAAGGGCGCACAGCGTACCTTCGGGACCGGATATCTCTCGCAAGGTTCTCTAAAACTGATCAGCCAG
>NW_022147012.1:0-3229 GCF_002938485.1 Sitophilus oryzae
GGGAACACTACTCGTACCTTGGAACACTACTAGGACCTTGGATAATGCCCGTACCTTGGAAATAGTCTGTAACTTGGAATCAATCTTGACTAGCTCATGTGTGTACATGTGTACATATGGGATACCTGCCCATACCTTGGACCCTAAAAATCGAAACTCTTGTTTAAAACCAAACAAGGTCTAATAAACAAAATAAACCTACCTCGAAATACTTCCGAAGGCTCAATAATAAACAAAGAAACTGTCCTTTCTTCCATGTAACATTCTGGAGAAGAAAAGCAATAGAACATCAACGTGCCAGCAAAATACAAATACGAGTTAAGCTGGGTCAATCCAAACCTCTACCCTAAAAATATTCAATAATAATAACGAATCTAATAAAGATAATATCTCATCTTTACCTGTAGCTTCGAAATGGCAGCTGATTGAGATTTTGCAGCAAGATTTAAATTACCATTTCTAAAAGCTGGGGTACAACAGAGCAGCAAAACAAAGTGAGGTTAAGCACGGAAAGGCGCCTTGAAGCGATGTTGACAGCACGCGCCTCCACAGAACAGTGAAACGATAGCAGGGTTGCTGATTAGAGAACGTAAAAATTACGACAAGCACGTCAAATAAATTATCCGGCCTGAACGAGAGGGAAGGACGTTATCACTCCCCGGTGATGATACGCCAGACATCATTTATCATATACAAAGATATATAACAAACTAAAAACGTTACAATATTCAATAGTAGAATTTATAAGACTAAATTAATAAAAAATACAGGATCTTCTTTCGATGGGCAGCCTGACGGGCCGCATGCTGTTCCAGAGAGCATAGTAAAAGATATATCAAAGAGCATAGTAAAAGATATATCCAAAATAATTCCTTACCTTTAGTAACTATTTTGAAATATTCGAAAATAAAATCGCGATATTTTAACCCCGTTCAGATTTATTTAAATTCACGTTACGGCTTGGCGGTTGGAACCGTTATATTGTTTTAATTTATATCGGATTCTGGCGGAGAATTACGAGCTAAAAGCGACTCCGCTCTGTGATTTATAAGTCGCTTTACGTGGTGGAAATTTCAATCGGGGCCGCGCGAATGCGAAACGAATATATAGGAGAAAGAAATTTGACGAGAAAATTGCATAGCGCGCCATAAGCGATTCGTATACATAAATTTTCCGGCAGGGTGTTTATTAAAATCAAAAAGGAACACGTGTCGGGGACTTTATAATTGTAAAGCTAGAACACTGTGATTTATTCGTTTTCTATTTGGGTTTTCAGAGGTGTTTTGTTGGTATCAAGAAAACCAGAAGATCTATTATTTTTATTTCATAAATATTCATTCATTTACATAAGAATTGATCAACATTAATTGAAATAGTTGGTAACACTGTGTTTTTACTAATACTTTTCTTCTGGAAACTACTGCCATTACTGATGGCGAGAGTTTGACACGCATCAGAAGATGGTCACGCAAAGCGTTTATTTCATGAGTTTTTTTTGACTGAAAAAGCCCGATACGTGATGTTATCGTCTACCGCACCCCGACATTCAAGAATTTCATTAGCTGTTGCTTACTTTACTTTTTTGGTTGTCGCTGTTAACTTAGTTCACAATTCCTCTCCCATTGCGTTCTATTGTGAGCGGCTTCTTTTCCATTGATTCTGCATATTAATCCCCTTTGTTTGCGTGGAAAATCCTTTTTTGAGTTGTCCACCCGGCCTCCTTTTACCGTCTACAAGCTCACCGTAAAGCAGAGATTTTGGTATGCGGTTTTCTTTCATTCTGCATACGTGACCAGCCCATCTTAAGCGGGAGTTTGTGGAAACTAGCGATGCAAAAAACTTACTTACTTAAGATGCAAGAAAACCGCCTACCGAAATCTCTTCTTGACGGTGAACTTGTAGATGGTAAAAAGAAACCGGGTGGACAACTCAAAAGGTACAAGGATATTTCTAGAAAAACTTAAAGGGGACAAGCATGCAGAATCAGTGAGCAGCAGCGCACAATAGAATGCAATGGAGAAGCACTGTAAACTCTATTGACAACGACAACCAAAAAGTAAAGAGCCAACAAAGCAATTAGATTTCTGAATGTCTGGAGTGCGGAAGAGACATAACATCACGTATTGGGCTTTTCAGTCACAGAAAAGCTCATTATCCTTATGTAACCATCTTCTGACGCGTGTTAAATACACCAGGTTTTCTCTAATTTTATAAAAGCTCACCATAAAGAAGATTTTAGTAGGCGGTTTTCTTGCATCATGCATACGTGACCATCCTATTTTAAGCAGGCTTTAGTAATCATGTCTTCACCACTCTCGCACCTAGGTTTTTCAAGGACCAATACATATGAGAGATGGTGGAAGGTATTCCACCAGGTAAGTATACCAAGGTATATGGGGGAAGGTTTGAAGGTATTCCAAACCATTCTCTCAAATTCTTGAGCCATGATGTTCTTCTTCTTCCTTGGCTCCTTCTGCCTTTTATCTTTCCTTCTATTATGTTCTGCAGTAGGGCATATTTAGGTCCTCTCATTATGTGTCCAAAGTACTCAAGTTTTCTCTTTTTAAGGGTGTTAATCACCTCTTCCTCCTTCTGAATTCTGCGTCGCAGTCCTACATTTATAACCTTGTCAGTCCATGCAATCCTCAGCATACGCCGATAACACCATCTTTCGAATGCTTCAAGCTTCTCCATTTCGGCCTTTTTCAGTGTCTAAGTCTCTGAACCATAGAGTAGAGTTGCAAATATGTAAGTTTTTTATAATAAAGTTGCAAATATGTAAGAGTTTTACAAAGGCTGCTCTAGCTATTTCTATTCGAGCTTCTATTTCTGCTGATTGATCCAAGTTTTCGGTCAAACAACTGCCTAGATATTTATATTTTTGTACTCTCTCCATAGGTGAATCATCTATTAGAACATTGGCTTGGACATCTTCTCTCTTAGTGATGGTCATAAATTTAGTTTTCTTAGGGTTCATTTTCAGGCTATAGACTCTACACGTGTTATTTAGTCTTTGTAGAAGTGTTTGCAGACCCTCCACGTTGTCTGCTATAAGGACGTATCGTCGGCGAACCGCATATTATTTATGACCTGCCCATTAATAGTGATGCCCTCCTTTCTACTAGTCAAGGCCTCCCGAAAAATTGATTCGCTATATATATTAAACAATAGCGGAGAAAGTATACATCCTTGACGAACGCCGCTCAGAATCTTTACTTCATCAGAAAGT